>NC_044347.1:28893386-29135886 GCF_007364275.1 Archocentrus centrarchus
CACTTTAATTTTGTGTGTGGCTCCAAATCCAGGCCTCCATTGGTTAATAAATTTGATTTCCATTGATGATTTTTGTGTGATTTTGTTGTCAGCACATTCAACTTTGTACAGAACAAAATATTCAATGAGAATATTTCATTCAATCAGATCTAGGATGTGTTATTTGAGTGTTCCCTTTATTTTTTTGAGCAGTGTATAACACACTGGAAAGACTTCTATTATTAAGACATCTTGCTGGCAAAATAGATGTTTTTTGTGGTGAATGTGAGGCCATTACTACTGTGGTCCAGTCATTGATTGGTTTTTAAATCTATTTAGGTTCAATAGGATGCAGATTTTGGTAATTTTTTTAAGCATTAACATTGTCATTATTTTCATTGTATAAAAATAAAGATATAATTGTCCTACACATTCAAAACCATTTATTAGTGCAAAGTCATGTCAGTATTACAAAACTGATGAATGCTCTGCTCCATGCTACCATCATCTTGGAGATCCAGACTAACAAGCAGGATGTGAAAGATTCCAAATCTTTTTATAGTAAGGGGGGGAGGAGGATTTGGAGCTTACTAAGTGAGTAAGAAAGCAGAGGGGCTTAGGTTTTATAAGTCTGGGTCAATGCTCCTGAGAGTTAGAGATGGTGGCATTGCAGGCATAGAGTGTTGGCTAGGGCACAATAGCCATGGGCCTTGTCTTTGGGGGTTTGGATTTGGTTTTTCTTTTGAACAGTTTTAAGTTTGTTTTGTATCTTTTGTTGGTCATAGCACCAGCCTGACCTGCCTTGCAATCAGCACCTGTAAATTGCACATCAGGTGAAAAAAATTCCTCCCTCAACTGTGCTTCCTCAACCACAGCTGTGGCATTACTACAGGTCCCCAGGCGAGAACCCCATGCTAACCTTGGAATATGTGCAAGAGATACATGATTGAAGTATACTGACTCGGACGTCACCCAGATTAACAAGGTCCACGTTAGGTGTTGAGGAACCACTGCATACTGACGATAAGTGGGCTACTTGAACTAGAAGGATACGACATAATGATGAGAACTGGGAACTGTTGGAATGATACTACAAATGTAATCGCAGTGAGAGGGGTTACATGAAGAGGATGTGGGACCTATGGATTCTTTGGCACTCAACATCCAAACTGACATCAAAACAAATCATAGCTCATTGTTCCAACATACAAAAGAAGCAACTGCTATTGCAACAAGAGATCAATTAGGTACAAGACAAATGCTACAGCAGAGGGGAGCCAGAATGACAGGTAAGAGAAGATATTTCATCATCCCCACACTCCAAGATTTGGGTACCAAGCCCCAGTAATAACACCTAGTACTTTGAATACCAGAGCAGCTGACCTGAAAGATAAGATCATGGCTAAGATGGAAACCTGAACCCATCGAAGCAGACTGCCAAGACTATGTGAAGTACCCTCTGAAAGTCTACTAGAAGATGCAAATGCAGCACTACGGACAATCCCTACTATGACCATCACCGAAACCAATCAGTTGATCTATACCATGGCAGCAGTGATCCTTGAAATTCCTTGAGATTGGCTAAAAGATGAAAAGCCACAAGGGGCAGTACCCTCCATGGAAAAGATGGCTAGAGGCAAAGATCAAGGCAGCATGGAGAGAAGTAAGCCAGAAATGTGTGATGAAGAAAGAGGTGCTTAAGAAGTACAACAGTCTGTCCATACCCGAGGCCTTCGAGACCGCCAAGCAAAGACCCACAGCCCTGGCTAACTGCCTGAAGAGGTATAACAGAAAGATAGAAGCCAGGAGCATAAACCAGATGTTCTCCACTGAACCATCCAAGGTGTACTCTGAGTGGCAGGAGAATAATATGAGAACAGTCCCTCCACCAAGGTTGGAGATGGCGCAATACTGGAAGAGCATATGGGAGAAGGATCGAACACAACAGTGGGTAGTGGATCTAAGAGCAGACCACAGCAACCTCCCTAAACAATGTCCAGCAACTATCACAGTGTCAGACATCCAAAAAAGAATCTCACACATGAAGTGTTGGACAGCACCAGGCCCTGACATGAGTCTCACCTACTGGCTAAAGAAGCTCACTGTTCTCCATTAGAATTTGGCAGCAGAAATGACCAGCTGCTACCTTGAAAGGCTGACGAAAGGCCCGACAGTCCTGCTCCCTAAGGACCCCAGTCCCATCCAACTCTGCACCGCCTGGATTGATTACAAGAAAGCCTATGACTCAATACCGCACACATGAGCTATAAAAGATCAACAGGACCCTAAGAACCTTCATTAGGAACTCAAAGGGGATGTGGAGAACACCACCAGAGGCTAACTTCAAGGCAATTGCACAAGTCACCATCAAGTGGAGGGTTTACCATGGTGTTGCTCAGTCCCCACTACTGCATGGGCCCAGACTCTCCAGCCAGATCATTAACCTGTTAACTGGTGATTAACAGGCATCTGTTAATCACCAAAAATGCCTGAAAAAGCATACCCAAATAAAATCAGCTGCTGTTCCTGAACTCTTACTGGACTTACTGGACTAGACAGCAGAGTCCACATGGTGCAGGAGGTCACCCGGGCAAAAGGGCCACACCCAAGGGCTGAGGTCCAACGTGGCAACGAGGCAAGTCAAGGGGCCGACCAGGTGGCCAGCAACAGAAGCAAAGCAAGGCAGGGCAGGGCAGGGGGCTGGCTGCGATCCCAATGGCAACGAAGAGGCAGGACAGGGGGCCAGCTGCAATTCCAGCAGCGCCAATGGAGACACTGGGAGGCTCACCGCGGGACTTGCAGCAGTGGCAACGGAGACACTCTGGAGGCCAACCATGGGACCAGCAGCTGCGAAGATGAAGACATGCTGGGGACCAGCCAGGGGGCCAGCTGCAAAAACTCCCCGGAGGCTTGGCAGGTGGCTGATGATGGAGGTGACTATGGACCCTTTCAGACACCAATGATGTTGAACCCACGGAAGGCTCAGGACACTCAAACGAGTGGGTCCCATCAAGTCATTCACTCAGACTGAGCTGGACACACCGGCTCCAGGTGTGCAGGCTGTTGCAGGCTGTTGCATACCTTTATTAGTCCCACAATGGGGAAATTACAGTTAACAGAACACCCATCCAAGAAATACAAACACAGAGACAAACACAAACAGGGGACACAGGTGTCTGAGGTCATGCAGCCATTTTACTGGCACTACCTTTAGCAGGAAAACAGAAAGAGATACATTAGGATAGTTAGATTAAAAAAAATCATCTCGTACTGTGTTCATTATGAACACCTTACAAGGTTCCAAAAAACAGCTCAGCAAAGCAGTAGCACATTTAAAGCCTGGAAAGCACTATGGTGGGTAGGGGAGGGGCTGCCAGCAGAGACAAGCAGGATACTGTGATGGCCAGCCAGCTTCCATGACTAGCAGTTCATGGTAATGTTCATGATAAGATGGTATAGTCAGCCTTGGTTTCCAGGATACCAGTTCATACAGGTCACAACACAAGGCGGGGGTGAAGAGCATCTGTTTACATAACATCTCCAGGACACGATTTAGATAGACAGCATCCAAGGCTGTCTGGGAGCCAAATTCCAAATACTACAATAGTTTAGGTTCATGCCGTCATAACTATTTACTGACAGACCTTACAGTTTTCTGGTTACCTCTCAGAAATCCAATCATCTGAATTTGGTTCTACTCCACCACGCAGAACACATACTCCAACACTCCTCCAGATGTAATCCACTTTGATTCAGCTCTTCTGAGTCTGATTGAGTTCGTACTGTTTATGCATCCCTCATAGGCAGCCTTACTAGGGCCCGAACAGCTGCCCAGAAACCAGGTATCCCCAGGTCCAATTCAGGAAAAATCCTGGTATTAATATATATGCCACGCCCACACAGTACAGCCAAGAACGTTATCTTCCATCCCCATGGGAATCCATAACAGTGTAACATTTGGGTTGTGTTCGGTGGTGAAGAAGAGGCGCCAAACGTACTTAGCAGACAGTCAAAAATGCACAACCACACTGGTACTGGGAATTCCACAGTGTTGTCCTGTAATAAACATACTTTTCACCAACCTTATAAAGCCCGGTTGATTGGCTGCTGCATTATCATACATGAAAATAAGCAGTGTTCATACAACCCATAACTTTACAAAGAGTTAGGGAGATAGAAAAATAGAGGTCCGCCTTGATCCATGCATCCATCTGCCTAAACGTTTCTCCCACACTCTCTACAGAGGAGCAGTGGCACACACTTGTGGCATCACTAACAAAAGCTTAGACCGTCGTAAAAAGACAACACACAATTACGACGGTTACAATAGCGAGCCTGGTATGTAGCCACACCAGAGGAAAGAGGATTCCCCTTCTCCTAATCTCCTCATGATGAGAATTTGATCATCAGTAGTGTTGAGAGACCAGCTGACCAGAATTATCTGAACCAACCAGTGAAATGGTCTAGTAAGCTGATGGGAGAGCTGCAGTTAACCCCTTAACTGGCCAGGGCCCGGTGACGGGCCGTTTGTAGTCCCTTTTATATGGCAGGCTAGCCCCTTCCATTTTTAATTGACACGTCATTCAGCCAATCATGTAACTGGCTGCACCAAATCACCTGACAAAGCTACGTGACACCCTCTGAGTATTATTGGCTCTGGGAAACCATTTCTTAACATGATTGGCCGAATGAGGTGTCAATCAAAATGGGCGGGTCTAGCCTGCCATATAAATGCACTTCATTCGGCCCGCGGACCAGACGCGGCCGGTTAATAGGCTATGAAATGGGTTGTTCAGAGCCAATAATAACCAGAGGGTGTTATGTAGTTGTTTCAGGTGATTTTTTTGCTGCCAGTTAAGGGGTTAAATCCAGAGTCTCTGTACTCCAGGCAGGTACAGAGGATATCTAGATCAATCTTACAGGACACTTCTCATACTTTGCACACTGAATTCCAGCTTCTCTCATCAGGTGGCAGATACAAAATGCCCAACTGTAAAACCAAACGTTGTAAAAACAGTTTTGCTCATACGGCCATACATTTTAAACAAATTTTAACCCCATGCCGTGTTTTTTCTGTTCTTATTATCTTTTATGTCCATCTATTCCATTTGTTCTTATCATGTGTTGTTTGTTTGTAACATAGCTTTTTTAATCATGTGCTGACTCACTACATTGCACAAGAAATTTACCTTTCTGGTACAAATGAAGTAACTTGAACTTGAAGGTCACAGTTAGGCTGTGTGGCTAGCAGGGGTGGTCCCAAATGCAGGCTGCAAGAGACAAAACTAAAGTTTTAGGCAAATTTAATGCTGAAACTCTTTTCATTGTTCAAAAACACAAAATACATAATCCCAAAATCCAAGGTCATACATAAATCCAAAATGTGACACACTTGGAACTAAATGAGAAGGCACACACACAGCAGGCAGGGCAGGTACACAATGACAAAACAAAGAAGAGAGAAAAACTTTACTTTACTTTACTTTACTGCATTTAGCAGATGCCTTTATCCAAAGCGACTTACAATGATGATACAGTAATACAAAAACCAAAATATTAAAATAAAACATTAAAAGAGTTAAACATTAAAAACAGTGCAACATTAAACATTACACACATCAGAAGTAGTTGTCTGAGTTAGTGCAGGTGTTCTCTAAAAAGCTCAGTTTACTAAGGGCTTAAATACACACAAGGAAATTAGGGAGAGTGAAGACAGCAGGGAACAACAGGTGAACAAATGGAACTATTAACCAAAACCAAATACAAAGCACAGGGAACATGGGACTGTCAAAATAAAACAGGAAGTAACCAAACATGATACAAATACAGACTTGACATAAGGGAGGCTGGCATACAGAGGTAATCTAGACATGACTAAATGGAAATCTAAACACAACACAGGGAAACACTCCGAAGTGAAACTAATCACAAAATGTGAGAGAAGGGACTAAGACACAAGAAACAAAACAGACACAGGAACGCTAACAGAACATGAGGATGTGGGAAAACAAAAACAAAGGGACACCAGAAGGAAATACAATAACTAAACCAAAAACAGAATATAAAACCACAACAAACTGAGAGGCTAAACTGTAAGAAACACTAATTAACACAACCAGAAATATAACAAATAAACAGACCCTCATAGAACAAACGCAAACACTGGGTAAATTGGCCCAGAACCATAACATTAATTACAAAAACCTGCAATAATAAATATGTATTTTATGGCACTGTGTAACTATCAAATGTATACATTTGACAATTACAGTCAGGTGGAAAAGCAATAAAACTAAAATGACCACATCTCAACCGCCACCCACTCTCTCTCTGCCAGGGGCTGTCTGTCCCCGTCGTCCCCTGAACTGAGGCCACCCTGAGGCCAATGACAGTGCCATGACAGGATCAATACAGACACACACACACACACACACACACACACACACACACACACACACACACACACACACACACACACACACACACACACACATTGATGGATTTGGGGGTGGTTGGAGGGTAAATCTTTTGTTTCCTTATCAACACCTTTAACACATCCCTTGTCATCATATTTTCTGGAAACTAAAATTTCAAGTTTAGAGTATGATAAATCACATTTCTTACAAGCTTTGATGGATTTGCGCTGGTTAATAATGATCTACATAGCACATTTCTTTATTAGTACATTTCTGCATTAAATTATTTAAGTCTCTTCCAGAACAACAGCCACATTTTGTACAATTTTCAAATAATGTTTCAGACTTCTGTCTCTGTGTGTGTGTGTGTATTGCTTCAGACTCAATGGATTTGTATCAGAGCACTCTCATCAACTGCTTAGTGACGGAAGAGCTAGCAATTGTCTCTAGTTAACAGAGAAACCATATGTATTGTACTCACACATGCACGCACACACAGAGATTATTTGCACGCACACCTTATTTATAATTCATGCAGTGTATTGTGCAGATGCAGTTAACTGCCACTTTAAAGTAATTAATTGATTTTCTGACATATCAGTTAGCAGCAGCACTAAATGACACAAATAGACCCAAAGAGTCTCGATAAAATGTAGACCTGCACCAGGATGTGCACTAACTACAGATTATAGTATTACACAGTCTGTCTAATTTGCCCTCTTCTCATTTGGTCTATCATAAAACAAAACACTCCTTACCTCACTGAGTCATTGCCACTTTGGCTTTGAGAATCTATTCTGATTACTGTGGCAAGACAGAATAACGTGTTTAAGGCAGTGCGTCTCACACAGAATACTTTATGGCACAAAAAAGGTGGTTGCTTCATGGAATTACCTGAAATCCTGCTGTAAAGCTTTCAGATTTAGCTGCCAGTGACAAAGTGAAAGGTTAATAGCAACCAAAAGTCCCCATGGGTAACAGAATTTTTTTTTTTATATTAACGAAATACAATGTGATGAAAAATTCTTTATTTATCCTATATTTAGGAAATTATTTTGTTACAGCAGTTGAAATTATGATGATTATGATGGCGATAATAATATTATCAGTGTGTGGCAGATAATTCTCTACACAGATATTATAATATAGAGAATTATTGCTTGTCATATGAAAGTCTTCTTGTATTTGTTCTTGTGGCAGGAGAGCTAAATTGGTCTGAAGGTGCCCCTCTGCCTAGCCTGTGAATGACACAGAGGGGGTTCAAGATTATCCACGATAACAGTTTGATCAGTGCCCTCCTCTCCATCACAGGTTCAAAAGTATCTAGTTTCAATCCAGTTAAATTTTATTTATATAGCGCCAAATCGCAACAAACAGTTACTTCAATATTGTAAGGTAAAGACCCTGCAATAATTACAGGGAAAACTCAACAGGCAAAACGACCCCCTATGAGCAAACACTTGGTGACAGTGGGTAGGAAAAACTCCCTTTTAACAGGAAGAAACCTCCACCAGAACCAGGCTCAGGGAGGGGGGTCATCTGCCACAACCGGTTGGGGCTGAGGGGAGAGAGACAGGACAAAAGACATGCTGTGGAAGAGAGCCAGAGATTAATAATAACTAATGAATAAATGCAGAGTGGTGTATAAACAAAGTGAAAAGAGGAGAGAAGAATTTGCAGCCAATCACAGAGCCAGCCCTCCTAATCAGTTCCGATGGTGTGTCCCCAGAACATCACTCAAAGTATACTATGCTTGTTAAAGCTCTTACTATTTTATCTTAAAAAAAATCTTAATATTATTTTGCATACACTGAAGGATTTCCACTTCCTTAGGAAATAGAACATACACATCTCTTTCTTGTATCCAAGGAAATTACTATGTTATAGCAGAAGGATAAAGAATAAACAGTATAACAGTATAATTGTATTAAGAGTATAATCTACTTATTGTAGATTACACTATAAAACAGCATTGTTAAAAAATAAAAGTATACATTCACCCATTCATATGACTGGGTAAGTGTGTCAAAACGTTTGACTGGTACTACACACACACACACACACACACACACACACACACACACACACACACACACACACACACACACACACACACACACATACATTTTATAATGTGAGGTAGTGCAAAAAAGTCATCTATCTATCTATCTATCTATCTATGCAAAATAGGTGGAGGGGTTTGTGTGTCCCAATTGCTGAACTATATTGTTGGGGGTCTTTCCAATGACCCTTATGGAAAACTCCCCACGAGTTCTTGAAATTCATTGACAAACATGTCTGTACAAGAAATTAGCACAACTCTGATTAAAGTTGACCCATGTAACAAGAATAATTCTCAGCATATTCCTTAATAACAGCAAGTGAAACTGTTTCAGACTGTAAACCATACAAATGTATTTTGAAACCTGAGGACAAAGCTAGAAGGTGTGTTTGGTGAACATTTAAACATAAGCATCAAAGACTGATCAAATTGCACATTTATTATGGGGCTCAAATCTCAATTTCTTGTGCCTTACTTAGTGTTCTGTCTTAATATGTTAAACAGGACAATATGTAGGCAGTGAAATTACATATTTATTGTTATATATCAGACATTTGCAGAGCTTTGATTTTCATTATTTGATTTGATTTTTGGATAGGCAGGAGTTGCTGAGAACAGTGGGAAAAGCATGGCTGCACCTTGAAGTCATTTATGTTGAATCCAAAACAATCCTTCAAATGGATCCTTCAGAAAGAAACTCATATAATGAGTTATATCAGTTCTTGCACGTATGGCAATTAATAGTAGCATGTTTTGTGACATTTTCTCTCACCCTCTGTGAATATAGTAGTTGACATGTTGTAGTCTCTGTGCTATTGAAACAAGTTTGTGCTTACCTGTTACCTACACTTTTGTGTTAATAGCAGATTAAATAACTATAGGATACTTACTTCACTGTCTCCTGTGTTAGTGCTTAACTATATTCACCAGCAGATTGCAAATTGTGTTTTCTTAGTTTCACTCCAGTTCATGGACATCAGTTCAATTTGATTGCTGTGTATGAAGTCATAAAAGGAGCAATACACTTAATTCCCAGGTTACAAACTATACAGTTGAGATAGAGGTAAAGGGAAACGTGACAGAGTTTTAATCTATGTTAAAGAGCGCAAGAAAAATGATTGATACTGATTCTAAATTGATACAAATGATCAAAACATTCAAAACGTTTTGTAGACACACCAACATAATCGTCTCAGACCTCAATAGATTTAATTTTCACAAATAAGCCTGATAGATACTATTTTTTTCTTCATGTTATTGGAGAAGCAAAAATGAACAGTATAAGGATATGGAAAATCACTGACAAATTAACTGGAAAGTAAAAGATCAAGTTTAGTAGCATACATCTCAAAAGAGAAGTGCTATTCAAAATGATAGCCTGGCTGTGGCAACACATTATAATGTATAACGCTAACCAAGCCTACCCCGGAATATGAGCAAGAGATAGATGATTCAAGCCATACCGGCTCGGATGTCGCCCGGATTAACAACGTCCACGTCAGGTGTTGAGGAACCAGGGCATTCTGACAATAAGTGGGCTGGAACGAGAAGGTTACAGCATAAGAGGACACGAGATGAGAACTGGGAACTGTTGGAATGCTAGTATACATGTAATCCCAGCGAGAGGGGTTACATGAAGAGGATGTGGGACCTATGGATTCTTCGAAAACCAACATCCACACTGACAACGAAACAACTTGTGGCTCAGTGTTCCAACATACGAAGGAAGCAGCTGCTATCGCAGCTAGCGATTGATGAGGTACAACCAGGGGTGAAAGTGAGCCGGTACGGTCCGGTACTGAGTACCACTAAAAGATTCTGCGCCGGTACGCAGTACCGGCAAAAGTTGTTGCGGCTGTCTGCTGTAAAGCCGTCATTCAGAACTGGTCAGGGCTGTATGTTGGGTCAGAATAAATCCGCTAGCAATAAGCAGTCTAAAATACGACGTAATCAGTTAATAAATTGCTTTTTTTTTTTTCTCATTTCAAATTGTTTCTGAACTGTTTGTGCTATGCTGGCGCCTGAAATCTCTAGCTTCTCTCCCCTCAGAGATCGAGGACAGCCACATAAAATGCACTGCATCCGTTCGGCTTACAGGATGGATGCAGTGCATTTTATATGGCAGGCTAGACCCTCCTATTTTGATTGACACCTCGTTTGGCCAATCATGTAATTGGCTGCACCAAAACCAACCAAAATGCTACGTGACACCCCCTGGTTATTATTGGCTCTGGAAAACTCATTTCTTAATATGATTGGCCTAATGAGGTGTCAATCAAAATGGGAGGGTCTAGCCTTTCATATAAAATGCACTACTTCCCGGAGGACAGGACACGGCCAGTTAACGGGCAACGAAGTGGGTTTTCCACAGCCAATAATAACCAGAGGGCGAAGTTTTTTCAGGTGATTTTGGGTCGGCCAGTTAACAGGTCAAAACGTTCACCGCTACGTTTAATGTCGGTCTGCTTGTTACAAACTATCGAAATTAAAAGCAAGTAGATTAACCAATTGTGCTTCATGTTATTCTGCTCAATTTCCACAACACAGCACAGCTCAAAAACACTGCTTCTGAACAGAGATTTCATTTACGCTACATGAGAGCGCATTCAGCTCCAAAACACAGTGGTTGCCAAGAGAACTGAGGTTTGCCAAAGTTTGGTGGTTATTTCTGTCCAGAAGTTTTGTATTGGTGGACAGAGCCAGAATGGTCATCAGTTGTGTTAAGTGTGCATTGTGTGCAAACATCTCAGTTCCTTAACAACAAAAATATATTCCACATTGTCAACTTCTAATTTCTGCGTGTGTGTGTGTGCGTGCGTGTGTGTGTGTGTGTGTGTGTGTGTGTGTGTGTGTGTGTGTGTGTGTGTGTGTGTGTGTGTGTGTGTGTGTTTGTCATAGTACCAGCAAGAATTTAAAACTACTTTCACCCCTGGGTACAACACACACATATATATATATATATATATATATATATATATATATATATATATATGGTTTTAGGAAAAATTATTTAACTGAAATATTGTGTTGCTATTTCCTTGAAGTACTGAAGAAATTAGAATGAAAAGAGGTAGTAGAAAGGTTTTCAATTCAGTGTTGATAAATTTAAATATTTAAGTGTTGCGCTTGATAAAATTTTGAATTTTAGAAATCCCTCCATCCATGATGAGATCCATGATGATGATGATGATGATACTTTATTGATCCCACAATGGGGAAATTACAGTTAATACAACTCCCATTCAAAAAGACAAACAACCAAACATGGGGAGATAGGTGAACTGTGGCCATGCTGCCCCCCTTCTGGAGGCGCTGCCATTTAAAAGACAGAAACAATAGTGAAAACATATATGGATGAGTGAGGAAAAAAATCCATCCATCCATCCCTCCATCCATCCATCCATCCATCCATCCATCCATCCATCCATCCATCCATCCATCCATCCATCCATCCATCCATCCATCTTCTTCTGCTAAGCCATGGCCGGGTCACGGGGGCAGCAGCCTAAGCAGAAAAGCCCAGGCCTCCCTCTCCCCAGCCACCACCTCCAGCTCATCCAGGGGGACCCCAGGGCCAGCCAAGGGATGTAATCTCTCCAGCGCGTTCTGGGTCTGCCCTGGGGTCTCCTCCCGATAGGACATGCCCAGAACACCTCTCCCAAGAGATGCTCAGGAGGCCTCCTAGTTAGATGCCTGGACCACCTCAACTGGCTCCTTTCGATGTGAAGGAGCAGCGGCTCTATTCTGAACCCCTGAACCCCTCCAGAATGGCTGCAGTCCTCACCCTATGTCTAATGTAGAGGCCAGCCAGATTGACCAGTAAATTAAACTTAAAAACTAAACTTAAAGCTTAACCTTCATACTCAGCTCCCTCTTTACAATGACAGACTGGTGCAGCTTTAGCACAACTGAAGATGCAGCCCCAGTCTGTCTGTCAGTCTCCTGCTCCCTTCTCACTTCACTCGTGAACAAGACCCCGAGATACTTTAACTCCTCACCTGGTGCAGCAGCTCATGGGCCAGAGTGGGCACTCCGCCCTTTTCAGGCTGAGGTTCATGGCCTCAGATGCAGATGTGCTAATTCTCATGCCAGCCGCTTCACACTCGGCTGTAAACCGTTCCACTGCGAGTTGGGGTCCCGATGAAGCCAACAGGACTGCATCATCCGCAAAAAAGCAGAGATGAGATTCTGATGCCACCAAGGTGGAAGCTTTCCGCCACTTGGCTACACCTAGAAATTCTGTCCATAAAGAACGGGTCAGACACCCCATACTCCACCAACACCCCAACAGGGTACCCTGAGGGACATGGTCAAATGCCTTCTCCAAGTCCACAAAATACATGTAGACTAGATGGGCAAACTCCCATACACACTTCAAAATCCTTGAGAGGATGAAGAGGTGGTTCAGCATTTCGCAACCAGGACAGCAACTGCATTGCTCCTCTTGAATCCAAGGTTCAACTAATGGATGGACCCTCCTTTCCAGCACCTTGGCGTCGACCTTACTGGGGAGACTGAGAAGTTTGATCTCCCAAAAATTGGAGCACACCCTCCGGTGTCCCTTCTCAAAGATGGGGACCAGCACCCTGGTTTGCCAATCTAGTGGCACCACCCCAGATCACCATGCGATGTTGCAAAGGCATGTCAATCAAAACAGCCCTACAACATCCAGAGCCTTCAGGACCTAAGGGTGAATCTCATCCACCCCAGGGGCCCTGCCACCATGGTGTTGTTTAACCACCTCAGGGACCTCTGCCTGACTATAGCCTCAGTTGAAATCAGCAGCACCCCACCCACACTATAGACTGGGTGATTAAAGCACTGCTTTTCCTTACTGAGTTTTGCCAAAATTGATTTGAGGCCATCGAAAGTATCTTTCTGTCAGCAGCCTACAGAGTCCCACAGGCTAACCAAGCCCAGCAGGATTCCTTCTTCAGCTTGATGGCTCCCTTCATCTCCGGTGACCACCATCTGGTTTGGGGATTACCACCACGACAGGCACCAACCACCTTGCAGCCACAGCTCTGAGCAGCAGCCTCAGCAATGGAGGTGTGGAACATGGTCTATTCGGACTCAGTGAACTCAGCCTTCCTCAGAATGCTGCCAAAGTTCTGCCGGAGGTGGGAGTTGAAGATCTCGCGGACTGGGCCTCTGCCAGGCATTCCCAGTGCACCCTCAGAATACTTTTAGCTTCAGGAGCCGTCCCCACCACCTGATCCAACTGACCACCAAGTGGTGATCAGTTGAGAGCTCAGCTTCTCTCTCTGGACACCTGAGTGTCCAGAGCATATGGCCGCAGATCTGATGATACTATTACAACCTGTGACCAAGGGTGTCCTGGTGCCATGTGCACTTATGGATATCCTTATATTCCAACATGGTATTCAATACGGACAAACTGCGGTTTGCACAGAAGTCCAATACCAAAACATCATTTGAGTTCAGATCAGGCAGGCTGTTTCTCCCAATCACGCCCCTCCAGGTCTCACTGTCATTGCCCATGTGAGCATTGAAGTCTCCCAGCAGGACGGCGGAGTCACCAGATGGAACACCCTTGAACATCCCACCCAGCCACTCCAAAAAGCCACTCTGAACTTTCATTTGGCACATAAACACAAACAACAGTCAGGACCCATTCCCCGGCATAAAGGTACAGGCACCCTCTCTCTACTGGTGAAAGCCAAGGGGAGCATGAATAGAGACTTTTCCATATCCTGTGTGTTATGCTTCACGGAGTCATGGCTGTGTGAGGAGATACCGGATTGCGCGCTCCAGTTGGAGGGATTTCATCTCCTCCGCGCAGACCGGCAAGCTGCGCTTTCCGGCAAGGCTACAGGTGGAGGAGTCTGCTTCTACATAAACAGTGGCTGGTGTACGGATGTGACAGAGATTGCTAAGCACTGCTCTCCCTCACTGGAATATCTTTTCATTCACTGTAAACCGTTCTACTCTCCGCGGGAGTTCGCTTCATTCATACTGGCTGCTGTTTACATCCCGCCGGACGCGGACGTGCACGAGGCCCAGTGCGCGCTCACAGAGCAGATTCTGTGCATGGAGCGGACATACCCGGACTCTCTTATCATCGTACTTGGGGACTTTAATAAAGCCAGCCTGAGACAGGAACTTCCCAAATATAAACAATATATCACATGTCCGACCAGAGAGGAGAAGACACTAGACCACTGCTACAGCACGATAAGCGGGGCTTATCACGCAGTGCCCCGCGCTGCACTCGGCCTCTCTGACCACGACATGATCCACCTGATCCCCGCGTACAGACAGAGGCTGAAGCTCTCAAAACCTGTGGTGAGGACAACAAAGCAGTGGACCCGTGAGGCTGTGGAGGAGCTCCGCACATGCTTCGAAACTACAGACTGGGACTCAATGAGGGCTGCCTGTGACAGTCTGGATGACTACACGGACACTGTAACCTCGTATATCCACTTCTGCGAGGACAGCATTGTGCCATCACGCACCAGGGTGTGTTATAACAGTGACAAACCCTGGTTTACTCCCAAACTGAAGCAGCTGTGGATAGAGAAGAGGGAGGCTTTTAAAAGTGGGGACAAAGACTGCTACAAAGAGGCCAAGTACAGGTTTAGCAAGGAAGTGGCCACTGCTAGATCACATCACTCTGAGAATATACAGCAGCAGATCTCAGAGAACGACGCGGCCTCTGTATGGAAAGGTTTTAGGCAGATTACCAACTACAAGCCTAAAACCCCCCACTCCACAGACGACCTACAAACTGCAAATAGACTGAACGAGTTCTATTGTCGTTTTGATGGTCAGTTCAGCAGCCTTCACACCTCCACCAGTCCCAACTACAATACAGCCAACACAAATATTCACCCCCCAACCCCCCCCACTCCCCACACCTCAGAGAAGCCCACATCATCAAGGACTCCCACCCCAGAGTCCCCCTCATCCCCCACCCCCACAGTCTTTTGTATTCAGGAGGACCAGGTGCTAAAGCAGTTCAGGAGTGTCAAAGCTCGCAAAGCTCCAGGTCCAGATGGTGTCTCACCTGCCACACTGAGACACTGTGCTAACGAGCTTGCCCCATTGTTCACAAACATCTTCAACTCCTCACTGGAGGCTTGCCACGTGCCTGTCTGCTTTAAAACCGCTACCATTGTTCCTGTCCCCAAGAAGCCAAGGATCACTGGACTAAATGACTACAGACCTGTGGCACTGACTTCTGTGGTCATGAAGTCATTTGAGCGTCTGGTGCTGTCCCACCTCAAGTCCCTCACAGCCCCCCTTCTGGACCCCCTGCAGTTTGCCTACAGAGCCAACAGGTCTGTGGACGACGCCATCAACCTGACTCTGCACTTCATCCTACAGCATCTGGACTCCCAGGGAACCTACGCCAGGATCCTGTTTGTGGACTTCAGCTCTGCCTTCAACACCATCATCCCTGATCTCCTCCAAGACAAGCTGTCCCAGATGAACGTGCCAGATCCCATCTGCAGGTGGATCATTGACTTCCTGATGAACAGGAAGCAGCACGTGAGGCTGGGGAAGAATGTCTCGGACTCCCGGACCATCAGCACCGGCACTCCTCAGGGCTGTGTCCTCTCCCCTCTGCTCTTCTCCCTGTATACCAACTGCTGCACCTCTGACCACCAGTCTGTCAAGCTTATTAAGTTTGCAGACGACATGACTCTCATCGGACTCATCTCAGACGGGGACGAGTCGGCCTACAGGATGGAGGTCAAACGTCTGGCGTCCTGGTGCAGCCACAATAACCTGGTACTGAACGCCCAGAAGACAGTGGAGATTATAGTGGACTTTAGGAAGCACACAGCCCCTCTACCCTCCATCATCCTGACTGACACCCCCATCACCACAGTGGACTCTTTTCGCTTCCTGGGAACTACCATCACCCAGGACCTCAAGTGGGAGCCCACCATCACCTCTGTCGTCAAAAAGGCCCAGCAGAGGATGTACTTCCTGCGGCAGCTGAAGAAATTCAACTTGCCAGCAAGGACCATGGTGCAGTTCTATACTGCCATCATTGAGTCCATCCTCACCTCCTCCATCACTGTGTGGTACGCTGGAGCCACCACTAGGGACAAACAGAGACTACAGCGCGTTGTGCACTCTGCTGAGAAGGTGATTGGCTGTAACCTCCCATCTCTCCAGGACCTGTACACCTACAGGACACTGGGGCGTGCAGGTCGGATCACAGCCGACCACTCTCACCCTGGGCACAGACTTTTTGACCCTCTCCCCTCAGGCAGGAGGCTACGGTCCATACGGACCAGAACCTCCCGCCATAAGAACAGTTTCTTCCCCTCTGCTGTTGGACTCATGAACAATAACCCTAAGACTGTTACCACCACCCTCCACAAACGCTGATGACCCTATGTCTATGCACCTGTCTGACTGCACTGATGTACATATTAGTGGAATATAGTCTACATTCTTTTATCTTTTAATTAGTCTCTGCACTGTATATTTTGTAATTTTGTAATATTGTGCTATAGTTATAGCTCTAATATCTCTGTATATTTGCAATTTGTATACTTGTATATTGTCTTATAGTTTTTATACTTATTTGTTTTTTCTGTACGCACGAAGTACCGCAGCAATTTCCTAAGGCTGTGAACCTGTTCACCCATATGGCAATAAAAACCTTCTGATTCTGATTCTGATTCTGATTCTGATACAAGAATACCCACCCCAGCTCACTGCCTCTCACCGAGGGCAACTCCAGACTGGAACAGTGTCCAGCCCCTCTTCAGGAGACTGGTTCCAGAGCCCCAGCAATGTGTTGAGGTGAACCTGACTATATCAACCTCATGCTCTAGCTAGGCTCCTTCCCCACCAGAGAGGTGGCATTCCATGTCCCAGCAGCCAGTCTCAATAGGCGGGAATCAGTCTGCTAGGGCCTCTGCTCTTGGCCACTGCCTAACACACAATGCACCTGACCCCTACGACCCTACCTGCGGGTGGTGGACCTACAGGAGGGCGGGCCCATGTCTCCTCTTTGGGCTGTGCCTGGCTGGGCACCACGGGGTAATGCCTGGCCACCAGACACCCTCCCTCAAGCTCCCTCTTGAGGCCTGGTTCCAGAGTGGAACCCCAGTAACCCTATCCCGGGTAAACAGTTCCCTTGCTGATTTTTCCACAGGGGTCTTTGTTTTCATTTTAAGAAATTAACTGATACATTGAAGTTTAACCTTTCAAATCTTAGAAAAATGACTTAAAATTATAGCATCAAATACTTATTTGTATGCTAGTATTTCTTCCACATTTTCTGTATTGTATGACACGTTTATCTCAGGAATGTAAAACAACTTTACGTCCACTGGAATCATTAAATGTTTGTGCTCTTTTGGTTGATGACAAAAAGCATGACAACATACAATACAATATTTTGAAAATTTGATTATGCACTCAAAAATTAACTTTGTTTTTAAAATTATTCATAACACAGCAGCTCCTCCTTTAAAAGTAACACAAGCCACTCTGTCAGTTATGAGATGAGAGTGCAATATTCCAAAATGTAGGACGTCATTTGGGAAATCTTCATTTTCTTTTGAGGTTATAAATCAGTGGAATTCTGTTCCAACAAAGCTTCTAACATGTACAAACTTTCATATTTTTTTCACGCTTCACACAACATTGGATACCGTCACAGCAATAATGCATGCATTTGTGAATTAGGGTAAATCTTTGATTGTATATTAATGATTTGATGTATTTTATAGATTTGTTATTGAAGGATTGGAGTGTTGTTGGGCTTTTAAGATTTGGGATATGACAATTGATAGTTCTACAATTTTTATTTTACTAATTGTCATAATGTTCCAGCATTGGGTGGGTTGGGGGAATTTGGATGGTTTTAAACCTTAATGATTTGATGTTTGTAGTTAATGTAATTTTTATTCATTGTTCTATCAACCTGCCCAGGGACTACAGCTGTAAAATAGCAGTTTTGCTGAAACCTGGCACCTGCATCTCTCCTGGTTTTATACAAGCTTAATGTTTAATTGTACACTGTCCCTGTCTAAATAAAATACAAGACACAAATAAATATCGGCGTGGTGTAACGTGTCATGTGTTGTTCATCTGCGTTTGTAGTTGAATAATTTCAGTACCTGGTAAGGACCAGATGATTTTGATCATATCCTGATACTTAAAGCCTTAGAACTGAAAGGCTCAGGAGATAGAATGGGTTGTCCAATGCTTGGAAGATCGGTGGCTGCTTCAGCCCAAATTGCTCTCAATGCATACATCTGCGCAGATGTGCAATCACTCTACATGTGTAATGTGCCCAATTCCAACTGAACCATGCCCAAGCTTACTTTTCCAAGCAGGCCACAGCCTTGCACTGCAGGATGGAAACATACTGTACAAACAAACTGGCCTTTGGGGGGGGGGGGGTCAAACATGTTTGGCTACGGTAGGGACTCTCTAGTTTGAATGCAACCTTGGAGTGATTGTATAATGTTTTTTCTTTTTACAATTTTTAAATCTTGGCTGGTTCAGTTCTACTTGGCTAATCTAATTCCATTATGACAGTTTTTTTTTCATGATATCTTAACCAAGTATCAACAACGCAGAGTAGATCCAGCTAACCTGAGTGATATCTCTGGTCATTCTGTAAAATTTATCCTCTTCAGACACATACTAATGTAAGAAAGCAGACTGATAAAAATTTCAGCAATGTCCCTTTTCACATAAAAATGAAAAGCAAAGTACTTAAAAGTATAAAAACTGTGTATTTGTTCTTTAGCTGTGTGTTTTTTGTGTGTGTGTGTGTTTGTGCACGTGTGTGTATGTTGAATTATTCAGCCAGCCTCTGCGATGAGAGGAGACTGGTTTATTCTTGCTAAAAATTGATTTTCTGACAAGAAATGTGGTGGTGGTGGAGGGGTGGTGGTGGTGGTGGGGTTTGGGGGGGCAGAGACATACCTATTCAATCTTGCACACAGTCAGAGTTATTTAAATCTTCATTCTTTTAACATAGGAATGGACATAGAAGGGACATAAAACCCAGAGAGAGAGATAGAAATGCCTCAGGCTGTGTTTAGTGCAGTATGAATGGATGAGAAGGTGCATTAGAGCAGAAACTTTTAACTCTCCCTCTCATACTGTCTTTCTCACACACCCGCACACACGCACGCACGCACGCACGCACGCACGTATGCATGCACAGCCTGAACAGTGAACATAGATGCCATGTGTAATCACGGTAGGCCAATTCTGTCCAGCCAGTGTCTGAATGGTCTTTATTAAAGGATGAACAGGCACATATAGAGCTCTAAGCAATTTTTTTCCCCAAAAGCAGCTCTCATGCTGCTTGGATGGGAAGAGTAAGGGTGGCTGTGGCTCGGAAGGTAGAACAGCTCATCTGCTAATGGCAAGGTTGGTGGTTCAATTCCTGGCTGCTCCAGTCTGCATGCCAAACAGTGACGTGCAGTCAGGGGAGGCAGGTGAGGCACGGCCTCACCTGTCATCGTGGAAATATAAAATTAAAAAATAAATTAAATGGTTATATTCATTCAGTGATTTGTATTTTAAAGTTCTTTTCCATTTAACTACACCATTTTTAGATTAGTTTTTTCAAAATCGCTGAATTTTCGCATTTGCCGGTCAAATACTAAGAGACGAACGGTGAGGCACCAGCCCGGCGAGCCGCACCACGGATTGCGCAATCCGTGGTGCGGCTCAGTATAGTCATTGCCAATGACTACTAACTGTGCTGGCATGCTATGCAGTGAGACCGGATTACTTTCCCTTTGCATGTGGCTATTAAAATGTTCTAACACTTTTACTATATGAACTAAATTTCCATATTTTAGCTGGTGTATATAATGCACAGTTTTTTTTTTTTTTTTTCATTAACAACTGTATGTGTGTGTAATGCATTCTTGTGTTGAGCGATCATGAAACTGCTGCGAAGAGACACTAGGTGAGGCACGCAGTTCTCGTGCCTCATGGTAGGGGGCGCTGGTGATCCCAGGGACTCTACGACTCCTCGGCGGCAAGCTACCATAAACAGTTAGCAAGGCCAGTTAGTTTTTCCTGTTGCTTGGCCTTATGTTCAACATGGAAGATTACATAACTCAACTGAAAGAATTTTCTAAACTGGACTTTCAATCGAAGCAGAAGATAATAATTAAAGGAAGACCAACACCGGAGCTAAAAGGTTTGCTTCAGACTATGTTAATGTTAAACAAAACAACTGTTGCCAATCAAATGGTGAATAAGCTATATGTTTGTAAATCTGATGTGATGACGTCAGTGCCTCACCAGTCACGACCCTTACCGCACGTCACTGATGCCAAAGTATCCTTGGGCAAAATACTGAACCCCAAGTTGCTCTCTGATGTAACCCACGAAGTATGAATGTGTGTGAATGTTAGATAGAAAGCACTTAGCTGTAGAAGGAAGTTCTTGTATGAAGGGGTAAATGCAAACATGTTGTTTAAGCGCTTTGGGTGCTCAGCTAGAGTAGCAAAGCGCTATATAAGAACTAGTCCATTTACCACAGATATGGCCAAAGGACTGAGAAGCTGACTGAGCAAAAGAAAGCTCCAAGTCAAAGAATTCAGTTCAATTTTATTTATATAGCACCAAATAACAGCAACATTTGCCTCAAAAATGCCCTACAATAATAGAGAGAAAACCCAACAATCAAAAAAACCCCTATGAGCAAGCACATGGTGACAGTGGGAAGGAAAAACTCTCTTTTAACCAGCGTGGGGTGGGGGCAGTGACCGATTGGGATGAGGGGAGGGAGACAGGACAAAAGACACACTTTGGAAGAGAGTCAGATATTAATACTAACTAATGATTAAATGTAATGTGGTGTATAGAGAGTGAAAAGAGGTGAATGAAGACTAAATGCACAGTGTATCATGGGAAGCATAGGTAGAGTAACTAAAGGAGGGTTCATGGTTACCTGATCCAATACTAATCTTAAATGTAGAGAGGCTATTCGCTTCCCACACCTAAATTGTGAGCTGGTTCCACAGAAGAGGGGCCTGAATGTTGAAGGCTTTGCCTCCAATTTTTTTTTTTTGTTTGTTTTTTGCCTCCCATTTTACTTTCAATTACCATAGGAACTTTTAAGCCTGTAGTTTGAGTGAGAAGTTCTCTTTTTTGGTGATGCGGTACTATGAAGTCTTTAAGATGAGATGGGGCCTGATTATTCAAGACCTTGTATGTTAGGAGAAGGATTTAAAGTTTGACTCTCGATTTAACAGGGAACCAATGAAATGAGGCCAACATGGGAGAAATATGGTCTCTCTTTCTAGACTCAGTACTCTCACTGTAGCATTCTGGATCCACTGAAGGCTTTTCAGGGAGCTTTTAGAGTATCCTAATAATAATGAATTGCAGTAGTCGAGCCTAGAAGTAATAAATGCATGAACTAGTTTTTCAGCATCATTCTGAGACATGATGCTGCTAATTTTAGAGATATTGCACAAATGCAAGAAAGTCTTAGGTATATTTGCTATGTCCATTGAAGGACATAGCCTGACTAAAAATAACTTAACTCTATAATTAACCTTAGTGTGTGAAGAAGACTCCCCATTTTCATGAAAAAAAATTGGAGTAGAAAAAAATGGATAGATGAATTGTTTTGAAATATGATTCAAACCACTACAGTGCAGTAGCTTTAATGCCTATAGTGTGCTCTAATCTCTGTAGTAAAATATTCTGATCAACAGTACTGAATGTTGTTCTGAGGTCTAGCTGGACAAGAATAGAGATGAGTCCACTGTCCATAACAAGATAATTCGTAACCTTCACAAATGCTGTTTCTGTACTGTGATGAATACTGAATCCTGACTGAAACTATTCAAATAATCCATTCCCATGCAAATGATCAGTTAGCTGTTTTACAACTACTCTTGGCGTTCATTTCCATCATCTTAAAGACTTCGAGTCCTGATGTAAGGCTTTAATTCCCACCATCTTAAAGGCTCCGACTCTTTGTCCTGAAAAGAAACCTGGGGTTGTCCTTATTTTCTTTGATAAGTGATGAATAGTACGATGTCCTAGCTTTATGGAACATTTTCTTAAAAAAAAAAAAAAAGAGCAACAAAGCCTTATCAGACTAAATGAAGATCTTCTAAATTACTGAGATGCCATTTCCTCTCCAGTTTTTGGGTCATCTGCTCCCAAGTTATTCCAGAGAGTCAAGCACTTCTGATTTGAGACTTTGTATTTCAGAGGAGCCACAGTATCCAGGGTGGAACACTACAACAAGAAAATCGACCACTAGAGGAATAGAGTACAGGTAGCTGCTTAGTCTTGTGTTGGCACATGGCATTGAAGTAATGACTCTTTCAGAAAAAAAACAAAAAATAAAAACATCTACTGTAATGATTACAGTGTAATCCAATACTGTAAATTTAAATGTTAGTAAGAAATGATCAGACAAAAGAGGATTTTCCTGGAATACTCTTAAATGTTACTGTTCTATGCTGTATACCAGAACAAGATCCAAAGTGTGAGTAAAGTGGTAGATGGGCTCTTTTACATTTTGAGAGTGTAATATATATATAAAATGATTTTATATATATATATATATATATATATATATATATATATATATATATATATATATATATAGGCAGAAATTAGAAGTTGACAATGTGGAATATATTTTTGTTGTTAAGGAACTGAGATGTTTGCACACAATGCACACTTAACACAACTGATGACCATTCTGGCTCTGTCCACCAATACAAAACTTCTGGACAGAAATAACCACCAAACTTTGGCAAACCTCAGTTCTCTTGGCAACCACTGTGTTTTGGACCTGAATGCGCTCTCATGTAGCATAAATGAAATCTCTGTTCAGAAGCAGTGTTTTTGAGCTGTGCTGTGTTGTGTAAATTGAGCAGAATAACATGAAGCACAATTAGTTAATCTCTTCTTGCTTTTAATTTGTGTCCTGTCCTGCAGGATGTAGTGCATTTTATATGAAAGGCTAGACCCTCCCATTTTGATTGACACCTCATTCGGCCAATTATATTAAGAAATTGGTTTTCCAGAGCCAGTAATAACCAGGGGGTGTCACGTATTGTTTTTTTTTTTTTACTTTGGTGCAGCCAATTACATGATTGGCCGAACGAGGTGTCAATCAAAATAGGAGGGTCTAGCCTGCCATATAAAATGCACTGCATCCGTCCTGTAAGCAGAACGGATGTAGTGCATTTTATGTGCTGTCCTTGATCTCTGAGGGGAGAGAAGCTAGAGATTTGAGGCACCAGCATAGTACAAACAGTTCAGAAACAATTTGAAATGGGAAAAAAAAAAAAAGCAATTTATCAACTGATTACGTCGTATTTTAGACTGCTTATTGCTAGCGGATTTATTCTGACCCAACATACAGCCGTGACCAGTTCTGAATGACGGCTTTACAGCAGACAGCCGCTCCAACTTTTGCAGAATCTTTTAGTGGTACTCAGTACCGGACCGTACCGGCTCACTTTCACCCCTGCTGCTCACACTGGACTGTTGCATAATTTGACAGTAATGTGAGGTAATATTTACAGAAAGCATCCTGATCAGATCTTCAAAGTACCTCAGTGACTGCTTCCTTTTCAAAAACAAAGCAAAGCTTTCTGGGTTATCAGGAACTGTAGCTGATGTGCTGATACAAGTATAATTGCTCAGGGGATGGCAATGCCATCAGTCTACCACTCTGTTACAGACTGAAATAATACAACTAATAATAAATGCACTGACTTCATCATGCAACCAATAGACTCTTGATTGTTTAGTGAAAGGTGACTATTTGCATACATCATCTCAACTTAAATAATACTGATGCAGAGCTATCCAAAACAAGTGGCCAACTCAACATGTGGCTTGCTCTATCACTGACCTGCAGTAAAATTGAACTGGGTCTCTGTTGTGTAAAGGTTTTATGGTAAATGCTAAAAGGTGAAAATGTAGTGCCAATTGGCAAATGGAAGGAAAGAGTAGCAGCAGTGGTATGTGGCTTAGAGGAATAAATTCAGGTTCTGAGGTCAAAGGACAATGAGAAGAGGAAAAAAAGGCACTTTGCTTTGATAGGGTAACACTGATATGCAAACTATTGAGCAAAGAATGTTTCAACTTTCATATTTGGGACACACAATATCACTCTAAACGCTGTAATATCAAGTCTTCACACTTGATATTACTGTTTCACAGTAAAAGTAGCTTGTTTCACAGTGGAAACAAGCTACTTTTACTCACTGGCGCCGACGATCTACAGTGAATCCTTTCTTACAACAAAACTAGAAGATCTGCACTTGCAATATAAACAAAGAACCTCCGATCATTATTAAAATCCCAAACATCACCAGTTTGAATATGTAGTGAGTTGCTGGTAAACTTCTGTAGCTGATGAATTACTTGACACTATCTAGCTGGTGTTAGTCTTCACAGAGTTAAGCTTTAAATATCCAGGTGAACAGGCCTTGACTCTGTGTACTCTGTAAAGAGCAGTTGTAAGAACTTAGGTGAAATATTACTAGAAAAGCTGTTTGAAGATACAGGAGACATGAGATCAAGAATACTGCCTGTATTATTTCAACTAAAAACACAATATAGTGTTCTTGTTAAAGCTGTAGTTATGATTGTGTTGAGTTTATAAGGTTACTAATTATTCTATAATTGATCATAATTATTCTACAAACCTTACATTGACAGTTCTTGTTTTTGTTCTTTCACATATTGCCCCCTAACTTTAAAATAGCAAAGTCTGGGTGAAGAACAATATTTACACAATGCTATAATACAGAAGTAACTGCATATAAGCACAAAAATCAATGACTGTCTTCCATGCTGTAGATCATTTCTGACAGCTTGAGAAGGAGAATTCTAATTAACTAAATATCCATTCACACCGATGAAGATGTGATTACTTTATGCCTTTGTGTGTGTTTGTGTGTGTGCATATTAAGTAATACAGAGGATTTTGTAAAACACAAGCAGGTAGCAAGCAGGAAAACCAGCCAATCTTAAAGCTAACCACATGAGGACCTACACAAGTCCCAAACGAGCCAATGAATAAATCAGAAGGCTTAGTCACTTGGTGGCATTTACAATACAGAATATAAGGGCACTAATGGGTACAGTCCAAACAGAATGACAACACTTTGCATTCACTTGTTAACCACAATGTGGGAACAAATTGAAATGGAAGGAAAAAAAGAGGGTGAGGAAGAGTGAGAAAAGGGTGAGGCAACTCTTTGCATGACTTCTTCGTTAACCACAAGACTAAAGGGACATCGCCTTTCCACACATAGGCACCTGTCCCACCAGACTTTACAGACATGCACACTCCATCTTGCCCATTAAGCTTGTTGGGGAACCAGTGTGGCTGTGAGAAAGTGTAGGGAATACTGAAAAAGCTGTGGATTATCAGAGGCTTCATTGATTGTCAGATTGTTATTTGCTGTTAGCGGTTTCTCCAAACTTCAAAGGAGTTTAAAGTCAGCAGGGAAGTGTAGCGAAATGAATAGGGTGAATGAAAATAGAGATAGATAAGTTTTTATATATATATATATATATATATATATATATATATATATATATATATATATATATATATATATATATATATATATATATATATAAAAAACAAATAAAAGCCAAAAACTACCAACAAAAAACCACCAACCATCTGAGCAAACAAAAAAGATACAAACAGAAAACAAAACAAACAAACAAACAAATAATAAACAGCTGTGCCCAAATGCAGTTTTTGTGTTTGTATATATATAAAAAACAATATTTCATTAAATGGCCTTGTTGGTGGTTCCGTTCACACATACATAAGATCTGATCTGACACATTACTGTTTGCAAACTCACAATCATGAATAAAGCAATGTAAACGTGTCACTGATAGTGATGTTTGAAAATAAAACTGTTTTGGGATTGAAAAAAAATTATAATTTGAGAGGCACAATGCTGCGTCTGAGTCCAATGTTTTGGCTTGTTGGCTAACTACATTATGTACAACCTTGTTGGTAGATTTTGCCACTTCAGAAACCATGCTGACACTTGACTCAATAGTTCCTAAATCATCCATCCATCCATCCATCCATCCATCCATCCATCCATCCATCCATCCATCCATCCATCCATCCATCCATCCATCCATCCATCCAGCTGATAGTACACCTGATTTCTGGCACATATTATGAGGAGGAAGAGGTCTTTGATCCTCATCATCAAAGACCAATGATGAGGATTCTCCCATGAAGACCACAGCATCTTACCAATAGCCCTTTTCAGTTTCTCAATGGATAATGCAGTGATTCTCAAAGTGTGTAGCCAGGTTCATGACAGGTGGAGTGCAAGTGACCTGGGAGAAAAGTGATGTGGAACTAATATTTAACAAAGAAATTCATCTCGGTTACATTAGTACAGCAACTAGCGACAAATCTAGCAAGTTTTCCAGTGACTTCTGTGACTTTTAGAGACAGCCATGAAAGCCCAAATCCTTAACAACTTTTGAGACAGGGGCCAGCATAACAGAAGTTACTGAGATATTAAGGTGGGGCATGAAAATATTTCTTCTTCCAAAGTGGGGAATTATAGAAAAAGTTTGAGAGCCAGTGGGATAATGACATTGATAGTTTATCCGCTTGTTAAAGTGATAAACCTGTAATGTTAGTGTTCTGCTAGATGTCAATCCAACATCACCACAACACTGATTGAATGAGCCCAATATTCATGGATACTGACTTAATATACTCTATATGAAATTGTATAAGATCTAATTCAGTTTTCTTAGCTCGGTGGCTTTCTCTTTAAGTTACATTCCTTGTTTTATTTTACGTCACAGGGAAGCATCCATATACACTTCAGCAAACTTTAGTGGACAGAGTAGAAAAGTATAAAATTACATCTTAAAAACGATAATTGTGATAGCTCACCTGTCTGAAGTAACATTCACAGCACAATCTGCTTTTTAGATCCTGATCGATTCTGTCTCTGTGCTGATTTATTAGCGGTTATTAATCAAATTAATGCTGGTGTGACTTGATGGATCCTGCTGCTGTCTGGTGCTGCTGGTATGTAATGAACTCTACAAACAGCTGAAAGCATTAAAAAAACAACAAAAAAAAAATACAATCACTTTGGCTCCTTTCCAATTTTAAAAACAAACAAAAAACAACTTGGATTATTACTGCTGAGTCTTGTTAATCTGAAATTTCAGACTGCCTCATTGTGGTACAGGCTTTATTGTAAAGTAGTATTTTATAAAGCTCTTTGGAGGATGTTTCTTTCTATTATTGTACAAAGCAAACGTAACCTTGTGCTATATCCATCCATCTATTCACTTCCGCTTATCCTGTTCAGGGTCGTGGGGGGGCTGGAGCCTATCCCAGCTGACATAGGGCGAGAGGCAGGGTACACCCAGTCTGTCACAGGGCCAACACAGAGAGACAAACAACCTTTCACACTCACATACATGTCCTCAGTCACACCTACAGTATGTATGGGCAATTTAGAGTACCCAATTAACCTAAACCCAGTAAGTGCATGTCTTTGGAATGTAGGAGGAAACCAGAGTACCCGGAGGAAACCCACGCAGACATGCACACATGCACACTCCACACAGAGAGAGAGGACCCGGGCCAAGGTGGAATCAAAACCAGGCCTTCCAGATGGTATTCTAACTGTGAGGCTGCAGTGCTAACCATCGCGCGACTGTGCTGTTCCCCTTGTGCTATATTAATGTGATGAAAATTTATATTATTACGTGGGAATACAAACGTCAATGTTGGGAATTTTTTTATCACTGATATTGGTATTTTACTGTTACTATTTTATATCATTTCTCACCAATTATGTGAGTCACACACACTGATATTCTATATCATTTATTAGTACCTATATTAATCACCCACACTGGATTAATGAACACTGTATGCTTTAGATCAGTAGAATAAAACTGAGGCCTGTTGTATTCACTCCCGTAGACTGTCAGAGCCTCACTCTTAGCTCCTGCTAAAACCACTCTCATCTATATTTAGAAGCCTCACTTTTAACATAACAATGTATCACCTTTTTTTGTTAAAGTTCAAGTTGCTTAGAACAGTGTGCCTAAAAATTTGAGTTTGAAGTCCCACCTGTGTTCATTTAATATAAATAATGCAAGGAGATAAATTTTGTATACTCAGATAAGACTGCCCTAATGAGTGGGAGTTTTAACAGCTGTCAGTGGGAGTATTTTTGGGGAGGTAGGTTCACAGGGGAAGAAGTCTTTTATATTAACGCTGTTAGAGCCTGTACAAAGGGGAGTGGAAATGGTGGAGCTCGAAGGTAATTGGTCTGTTTAATGTAAATTAGAAGGGGTCAAAATGCAAGTGGGCAGTTACCATCTTCAAGAATATAAAACAAGGTGCTCGGTCTTGGTCTCGCACTTTGTTTTTACTACACTCACTTACTGTTACGCTTCCCTGTCCTGTCCTCCCCTTCTTCTCTTCCTGTCTCTGCAGCTTTCTCTGTCTCTTTGTTTCTCTCTTCTTATGTGTGTGTATGTGTGTGTGTGTGTATCTTAGTCTTAACTATGTTACTGTCTGTGTTTTGGTTTTGGTTTTTGTTTGTGTTTTGTGTATCCAATAAGTTTGGAACCTGCTCATCCCAGTGTTTTTTTGGAAACTTTGGATTTAATTGAGAATTTTTGGCCAAAAGGAATATGAGGACCCCTTAAAAGTAGCAACATTTTTCCAATCTAAATTCTAATTCTAATGAATGTGCTCACCTTTAATCTGTTATATAGCAGTGAAAGATAATTAAAAATAGTTCTATTTTCTGTTGCCTGCATTGCAGAGGGTGACCCTCTACACCTAGATACAAAAATGAGTATAATCAGTGGTCAAAGTGGGATTCAGCAGTGGAGGAACCCTAAGATCAGTTTTGGTGGCTCTGTGTGGGGAAAAGAACCACAACTTTCTATTGTTAGCTCCAGTAAATTTTCTTTGTGTACAGGCTGTGATCAGCTGGCCTGCGCTGTTGTTCCTTGTGGATAAACTGACATCAACAAGATGTAAGCAGATTTTTCACAAGCCATCTTGTGACTTCCATCCCCTACACTGACAGTGTACTGTTTATACTGTCTTTATACTAGAGACTATACAGTTGGTATAAAGGTGTAAATCAGTGAATGAATCAGTTTAAATTAAACTTATCTGTGCTGCACTCAATGTAACCTAACACTGACCATGACTACCACAGCTGCTGTGCACCAGTTCAACACAGAGCTTTACTGTAAATAAGTACAACAAACTAACCTGTTTTTCCTGCACTAAACTGCAGTATTTTCATGCAACCTTTGAACAACACACAGATAGTATACCTCAGTTTGTTGTTGATAGTTCACAATATGAAAAAACACAACTTCACATCATATACAGATCAGAGATCTGTCTTATCTTATATGTAAGCTTTAAATTTCCAGTTTATCAAATGCCACTGAGCAGTCCTTAAGTACTGTCTTTGTCCGTCTGTGAGTTATCTTCTCTCTAATTCTGGAAATAAAGCAGCTGGACCTCTAGCCAACAGACACACTGTGTTACAAACTGCACACAGTGTGTGCCCTCCACTCACACAGTTTGCATGTTTGCTGATATTTGTTGACGTCTGCATTTGAGTATAGTGCTATAAATAATGCATAATATATGGTTTTGTTTCTTTCATCTCTTCATATGTGATAAGGACCGGTGATGGATACACCAATGTGATTAGCTTTGGTGTGTTATTGTTCCCTCCATTTAGTCTAAGATTGGTTTACTGTCCAATGGCACAGTGATGTGAAAAAAAAACTTCACGAAAATAACAAAAATGTTTGGAAAATGTAGGTGGTAGAAAGCAGATATTTGTGTAAAAGTGTAAAGACTAAAAGTAAAAAGTAGTCAGAAAAGTAAATACTCAAGTAAAGTACATATAATGGAAATTCTACTTAAGTACAGTAATGAAGTATTTATATTTCGTTACTTCAAAAATCCAAAAATCCAAATATCAAAAAGCTCTAACAGGACATAAAATTCCCAGGGATCATGACAACTGCATATATTCAGGCTTGTCTCCTTTTGACTGCAATACCTAATACTGCATTACCAGGCCTGACGCAGTTATTAAAATTTTGACTTTTACATAAAAGTTTATTTAGACATGAAGCTAACACATTCAGATGCTATATTAGTAGTGAATGTCTGAAAGGTGCTATTAAGAAGGACAAATTAAGGAGTTGATGACAAAATTCCACTTAAGCTGCTCCTTTTTAACATTCAGGTTTTCAATTCAATTTAATCTTATAGCACCAGCTCAAAACAACATTCATCTCAAGGCCCAGAAGTTTGGAACAATAGTGGTGGAATTTCAAGAGACACAAGTACATACCCTATCCAGAAACCAAAACACAGCTGATATTAAATCTATAAATTTATTAAGCAAGAAGATGGAAAGAAGTGAGAGAAGGCAGCGGAGAGGGAGGAGCCAGAGAAGGACAGATGAAAAAAAGGACAAGAAATAAAGAGATCTTCAATGGAGCTCTGCCTTCCTGCTGATGAAGGGAGATAATGTAAAAAACAAAACAAAACAGAGAATACATAGTAAAACATATGCACTGTCCACCATGACCTTGTCAAATAATTAGTCTTACTGGTGACAGATTTTCAAGCCCTACTGCAGAGATAAATCATGGTGACCATTTATTGTTTCAGAGGCCTCTACTTCCTTCTTTTTATTTCATCTTTGGACTTGGGCATGTTTGGTGGAGAGAGGTGTAATGATGAATGGCAGCATGACAAAAAATAAAGTACTATAACATCAGAAAGGAACATTTTTATACAGTTTTGCAAGGTGACTTGCAATGCTCTGAAACAATATAGGTATGTGGGAATCTGAAATAAAAACCAACTGCAGGTTATTGACATTTCTTACAGCAAGAGGTGCAAAGATCAAACAGCAAGAGTCTGGCTCTGTGATGTCTGGCCAACATGGAAGAGTTTGTGTGTATGTGTGTGTGCGTGTGTTTGGGGAGAAGGGGAAGGGCTGAGTGACAAACAGAAGATGGATCCATAGAACACAGCTTATTCCCAGGCTTCAAAATGAGAGCACAGCTGGATAAATGACCCAACAAAGACACACACACACACACACACACACACACACACACACACACACACACACACACACACACACACACACACACACACACACACACACACACACACACACACACACACACACACACAGAGATGGGAAAGTTGCAGCAATAGCAGTAGAAAGAATGGAAAAGACTTTATTGGATCATAAAAAAAAAAAAATTCTCTTTTATTTTTCCTCTGTTAGTAGGAATTCATCCATAAACTAACTATGGAAATTGAATGACAAAAGATGCAGGTCCAAGCCAACTAGGTCTGAAATCAAAACCTTTTCCCCATGAGGCACCAGTACATTGCACCACCATGCAAACCAAGATAGTCCCCTGTCACTTCAGTGACACTCCTGACTCTACATCATGCATCAGATTTTTGCTTGTCAACTTTGAAATTGCACACTGTTGTGTGAAATGTCCTAAATACATTACAATTCCCCAGATAATTAATGATTCCCTACTAACACCCTTAGCATAAAATATCATTCAAAATAAACTATAATCTATTAACCACAATACCATGAATTATACTAGCCACAGTCTTCACAGTCTGGCGGTATTGGATGACCAGTGGAAGGGTGGGGGTGTGACCCTGGATTCTGGATGGCCTCTTGATAATGCGGTAATAGCAAACCAATAAAATTCTCAGCTCGATACAAGAGTACCTCATCATGGTGCTGGGTGATCAACTACCTGATACAACACTGGTAATAGATTAGGATGAAGATGGCGCCATTGGGAATGGCTGCTCTTGCTCAGTGATCTCCTCAGTTTAGAATTTTTCTTGTGTATCTAGTGCTTTTTCCTACTTTTTGGTAACATGTACTGTATAGCACTGATCATCTATGAAAGACAGACCCTTTTAGACATTCGACAATATTCACAGTCAGGGTCCACAATGATTTTTATTTAATGAATGACACTAGAATACCATCGCTACCTGGCCAGGAATAATGCAAGAGGAAAAGAGCCGGTGTAATGGTCAGGCTGAGGAACAGACAACACTGTTCCCTTCTACCCAGCGTACTGCTAGCTAAACTTTGGGAAACAAACTGGATGAACTACGGGGCAGAATGACACCGGGACATTAACGAATGAAATGAGCAACTCTTCTTTTTGTGAGGTTTGGTGTGGACTCCAGAATACTCAATAACATCTATCTAGTCTGGCTGCATCACCACCTGGCTTAGCTCTATGGAGGGTGGTCAGATCTGCTCAACATAATATCAGGTTTGAACTGCCAGCCATCCAGGACATCTACAGACAGCGCTGTGGCAGGAAAGCCCAGAGGGTCCTCTCTGATCCCAGCCACCCTAGCTATTCACCATTCATGCTTCTGCCATCAGGCAGGAAGTACAGGAGCATTCAGACCCACACTGGCACATTAAGGGATAGTTTTTGCCCCCAAGCCATCAGGCTACTGAACTGCTGAAATTATATATATATATATATATATATAATTTAGTATATATATATATATATATATATATATATATATATATATATATATATATATATATATATATATATATATATATATATATATATATATATATATATATATATAATTTCAGTAGTGATGTGTCATTGTTATTTGTACATGACAATAATAAACTAAACTAGTGGTAGTGGTGGACCTTAAACAGTGAAGAGTTGTTTTTGATGAGGGTTATAATTTATATTGTTAGACTTCTATTTTCTTCCTTCATTGAATGTTCCCATTAGTCTGAGTTACAAACGTGATTCAATCTGCCACACTATTGAAACACATTGTGTTACCCTCAGACAGTCACTGTTAATTTTTTTTAATCAGCTGCTTCTTACCTTCTTATTAGACAGAATTTAAAATACAATCAGCATAGTGATTAAGGAATTAGTCATCCCAAATCCCAGAATCCTGTTTAATTGAGCTGTCACTCCTGTTAAAAAAACAGAAAAAGGAACTTTCCCAAATCCTTTGTTGTAAGTAATGATGAAAATAGGAAAAAAATGGTTACCAACCATAATAAGGGCCCGCTTTTCATTACATGCGGTCCCTGGCTCTGAGTCCTGCTTTTGGGTCCTCACCTTTTTCCACACGATCTGCTTTTGTCAACATGACAATAACAGTGCCATCCTCATCTCCGCCAGTTGAAGTGCAACTTCAGACAGCACTGATACAGACAGGCATGCACACAGCCCTTCCCCACACTAGCAACAGAACAATAGTCGACATTCACAACACTGAACAACACTTTTGATTTTTGAGAGGTCAATAAAGCTCTCATTTTCCAGTGACGTATTAAGCAGTTATCAGAAATGTTAACCGGGCTAGCACACGTTAACATTTGCTATTTAACTATTAGCAACTCCTTGAAAGCCACATGTTACTATAAATGCAGCAGCTAGTGACTGTGACTAATAATCAAATGGTGTTCATGTTGGAGCTAGGCAGAAAACATCTTGCTGATCTAATGTCAATAAGTAGTGTAAATTTAAGAGGACAGTCCATTTACCATTTTTTCTTTTTTGTTGCCTCAACAAAATTATTTGTTATAATTAATGTATTTCTTACACTATGCCAGATATCTTAAAATAGTGTTGTCATTGATGTTATTCATATTGTGCTAATCTTAATATTCATATTAAAAAAACATTAATTTTTTTCCCTGTACCTCTCCACTTCAATGGTGTAAATATGGTACTGAATATTGAGGATTGACAACCACATGTTTGGTTTTAAGATTTGTAGAAATGAAGAGAAATGTGAAATGCACCTACACCATAACTTAGACTACCAGATTAGTCTCATGAAAAAGGAAGGTCATTTTAAAACTCCATTACATCCACCATGCATGTCTCTCATGCTTGTGCTTCCTCCCTCCTTCCAGTTACTAAACCCCTAAAAAACAAGTTCCACCCCTCTCTTCACACTGCTGTCTTTCTTTCTTGTCAAGCTTAGAGACACAACTAAAGATCAGTTATACATAGATTCTGTCTATATTTGAGTGTATTCATATTACTCTGTAGTGTATGAACATGCCAAACAGTCTCAGATCTTTCTGTCTGCCAGTTAAAAACAACAGTACTGCGCTGGTTAGTGTGTGCTGAATATTAAGACTTGTCTTTCTAACGGTCACCCATCACATACATCCTCCTAACTTCCTTTTTCCATCAATGTCTGCATTCTGTTACAACTTTCTACCCCCCCCCCCCCCCCCCCCCCCCCCCCCCCCCCCCCCCACACACACACACACACACACACACACAGTGCTTTTTGTTAAACAGGACTGAGTTATGTGCACAGCTTGTCTTCCTTAAAGGACAATTTCCTTGTTTTTGGTCACCTTATTTTTCTAACAAGCAAAATATTGCTTTTCTTTCTACACAGGTCACAGCATTGATTTTTGATCTCAAATACAAACTGCACAAATGCAGCTGAAAGACTTTATATGAAACACCTCTCTCCATCCAAGCAATATATAACATTTTCTAAACACCTTTGGGTAATTTTATACTCAGTCATTTAAAAATAACTTGTAGCTGGAAGCATCACAGTATGGATCCCTTTTGTGTTGGATATTGTTAGTGTCTAAGATGGCTTAAAATCCAATGGGTTCCTAATTACTGACATCATTATGTGAAATCAGAACTGTGTGAGGGGCAGTAGTTGGTAATTCAGCTTTTTTATATTTGAGTCCAGATAAAAATTTCAAGCATTGTTTGGTAAAATTAGGTTATTTTTTTGATTCTTTTTACAATATTTTGATATTCCCTGGGTCATATTTGTTGTTTCAGAACAGCATGAGAGATGATTAGATTATATTCATGGCATTTCATGTATTTATCCATAAAAGATATTGTAGTCTATCAGTTGTGTCACATCTTCAGAGTTTGAACAAAAGATCAAATCTATCACTAAACAAGGTAAGATACAGTACCAGTCAAAAGTTTGGTGAGTGGGTCAAAACTTTTGGCTGGTACTGTAAGAACTTTATTAATCCTGAGGAAAACACTTCATAATACGGCCTGCGACTTAGGCTTTAAGTTAAAGGGTACTTATGGCCCTAGCCCCAGGAATTACACAGAACTTAAATTACTTAGAGGGTATGTAATTACAGGGTTATTTACAGCCTTAGTTGTGGGCTGTATTATGAAAAATTCTTGTACTGTTCTCACAGGGCAGTGAGAACAGAAAAAGCAGCAGGAACAGAAACACTGTCCCAGAGAGTTAAAACAGTTAAAAAAACAAAAAAACAAAACATAAAATAAAGCTTCATTAAGAACAGTACGAAATATAAACAAATGTAAATATCAATATCTGCAGTATTACAAACAGGCAGAAAGTGGCATAGTGTTAGTCATAATAATACTGTTGGCAAATGCAATAAGTAACAGAGATTAAATCCCAAGTGATACTGTATTAGTAATAATTGAACTATTTACTGCATGTATTGTGGTGACCAATCAGAGAGGTAAGCATGGGGTGGGATGTATTGTCCAGGATGCTGAGGAGCTTCTTCAGCATCCTTCTCTCAGACACCTCTACCAGAGTCTCAAATTCCACTGCCAGAACTGAACCAGCCTTCATAATCAGTTTGTTCAGTCTGTTGGCATAAGCTGCTTCTACCCTGCAGCCCCAGCACACTATCACATAGAAAACCACACTTGCCACCATGGAGTGATAAAACACAGATAGTATGATCCTACAGACAACAAAAGTCCCAAGTCTCCTCAGTAGATACGGGTGACCCTGGCTCTTCTTAAAAACAATGTCCGTGTTCTTGGACCAGTGAAGTTTGTTATGGACTCCTAGGTATTTATATTTGTCAGCCACCTCAACCTCTCTTGATGATGACAGGAGAGAGAGGAGCTTCTTAAAGTCCAAAATCAGTTCCTTGGTCTTAGTGATATTCTGTTGTAAATAGTTGAGCTCCCACAAAACTGTTCACAACTCTTCGTCTGTTTTCACCCATTCAGTGATACAGCCAACGATAGCAGAGTTGTCTGAAAATCATTGTAGGTGACACAACTCTGATCTGTACCTGCGGTATTGTATCACTTCCTGTTCCTGTTTCGGAGCACAGTGTTTTGCTGTCTGTTAGCTGTTATATCTGTATAACTAGATTTATCTGGATAATAACATATTTTAGTGTAATCTTCACCTACTTTAAATAGCATACTCTTTGCTGAATCACCTGTATTCACATTACTCACTTTATTTGTTTTTAGAAATTCGCTAGCTTAGCTCAGCTAGTAGCTTAGCCCTTAGCCGACTCACTACCAGCATGGCTTCTTCTCCTGTCTCTCCTGCACTTTCCTGCTCTGGGTGTCACATGTTTAGTTACTCCTCGGCCTCCTTTAGCAGTAACGGTACTTGTAATAAATGTAGTCTGTTTGTAGCTCTGGAGGCCAGGCTTTTTGAACTGGAGACTCGGCTCCGCACCCTGGAAAATCCTGCATCTAGCCAGGCCCCTGTAGCGGGTGCGGACCATGGTAGCTTAGCCGCCGTTAGCTCCCCCCCAGCAGATCCCAAGCAGCAGGGAAAACAGGCCGGCTGGGTGACGGTGAGGAGGAAGCGTAGTCCTAAGCAGAAGCCCCGGGTACACCACCAACCTGTTCACGTCTCTAACCGTTTTTCTCCACTCGGCGACACACCCGCCGAGGAACAAACTCTGGTTATTGGTGACTCTGTTTTGAGAAACGTGAAGCTAGAGACACCGGCGACCATAGTCAAATGTCTTCCAGGGGCCAGAGCAGGCGACATTCATGGAAATTTGAAACTGCTGGCTAAGGCTAATCGTAGATTTGGTAAGATCGTTATTCACGTCGGCAGTAATGACACCCGGTTACGCCAATCGGAGGTCACTAAAATTAATATTGACTCGGTGTGTAACTTTGCAAAAACGATGTCGGACTCTGTAGTTTTCTCTGGGCCCCTCCCCAATCAGACCAGGAGCGACATGTTTAGCCGCATGTTCTCCTTGAATCGCTGGCTGTCTGAGTGGTGTCCAAAAAATGACGTGGGCTTCATAGATAATTGGCAAAGTTTCTGGGGAAAACCTGGTCTTGTTAGGAGAGACGGCATCCATCCCACTTTGGATGGAGCAGCTCTCATTTCTAGAAATCTGGCCAAATTTATTAACCCTCCTAAAAACTGACTACCCAGGGTTGAGACCAGGAAGCAGAGTTGCAGTCTTACACGCCTCTCTGCAGCTTCTCTCCTCCTGCCATCCCCCCAAAACCCCATCCCCATAGAGTCGGTGCCTGCTCCCAGACCACCAAATACCAAAGCTAAAATAAGCAAAAAGCTATTTAAGCATAAAAATTCAAAAACAATAAATAATACAGCTTCATCAACTGCACCAAAGAATAAAACAATTAAATGTGGATTGTTAAACATTAGGTCTCTCTCTTCCAAGTCCCTATTAGTAAATGATTTAATAATTGATCAACGTATTGATTTATTCTGCCTTACAGAAACCTGGTTACAGCAGGATGAATATGTTAGTTTAAATGAATCAACACCTCCGAGTCACAGTAACTGTCAGAATGCTCGAAGCACAGGTCGAGGAGGAGGATTAGCTGCAATCTTCAGTTCCAGCTTATTAATTAATCAGAGACCCAGACAAAGTTTTCATTCTTTTGAAAGCCTGACTCTTAGTCTTGTCCATCCTAATTGGGAAAATCAAAAAGCTGTTTTATTTGTTATTATCTATCGTCCACCTGGTCCCTACTCAGAGTTTCTGTCTGATTTCTCAAACTTTTTATCTGATTTAGTGCTCAGTTCAGATAAAATAATTATAGTGGGTGATTTTAACATCCATGTAGATGCTGAGAATGACAGCCTCAACACTGTATTTAATCTATTGTTAGATTCAATTGGCTTCTCTCAAAATGTAAAGGAGCCCACCCACCACTTTAATCATACTCTGGATCTTGTCCTAACATATGGCATAGAAACTGAAGACTTAACAGTATTCCCTGAAAGCCCCCTCCTGTCTGATCATTTCTTAGTAACATTTACATTTACTTTAATGGATTACACAGCAGTGGGGAATAGGTTTTATTACAGTAGAAGTCTTTCTGAAAGTGCTGTAACTAAGTTTAAGGATCTAATTCCTTCATTGTTATGCTCTTCAGTGCCATGTGCCAACACAGTGCAGAGCAGCTACCTAAACTCTGCTCCCAGTGAGGTCGATTATCTCGTCAATAGTTTTACATCCTCACTGCGTATAACTTTGGATACTGTGGCTCCTCTGAAAAGGAAAGCTTCAAATCAGAAGTGCCTGACTCCGTGGTATAATTCACAAACGCACAGCTTAAAGCAGATAACCCGAAAGCTGGAGAGGGAATGGCGTCTCACTAAATTAGAAGATGCTCATTTAGCCTGGAAAAAGAGTTTGTTGCTCTATAAAAAAGCCCTCCGTAAAGCTAGGACATCTTACTATTCATCATTAATTGAAGAAAATAAGAACAACCCCAGGTTTCTTTTCAGCACTGTAGCCAGGCTGACAAAGAGTCAGAGCTCTGTAGAGCCGAGTATTCCTTTCACGTTAACTAGTAGTGACTTCATGGATTTCTTTACAAATAAAATTTTAGACATTCGAGAAAAAATTATTCATAACCATCTCAAAGATTATTCTTCATGTTCGGCTGCTTTCAGCACTGCTGGTATTTGTTTAGACTCTTTTGCTCCAGTTGATCTTTCAGAGTTAACTTCAATAGTTACTTCCTCCAAACCAGCAACATGTTTGTTAGATCCCATTCCTACTAGACTGTTCAAAGAAGTCTTTCCAATTATTGATGCTTCAATCTTAAAAATGATCAATCAGTCTTTATTAGTTGGCTATGTACCACAGACCTTCAAGGTGGCTGTAATTAAACCTCTGCTTAAAAAGCCATCACTTGACCCAGCTGTCTTAGCTAATTATAGGCCAATCTCCAACCTTCCTTTTCTCTCAAAGATTCTTGAAAGAGTAGTTGTAAAACAGCTAACTGATCATCTGCAGAGGAACGGTTTATTTGAAGAGTTTCAGTCAGGTTTCAGAATTCATCACAGTACAGAAACAGCATTAGTGAAGGTTACAAATGATCTTCTTACAGCCTCTGACAGTGGACTCATCTCTGTTCTTGTCCTGTTGGACCTCAGTGCAGCTTTTGATACTGTTGACCATAACATTTTATTACAGAGATTAGAGCTTGCTATAGGTATTAAAGGTACTGCACTGCAGTGGTTTGAATCATATTTATCTCATAGACTCCAATTTGTTCATGTAAATGGGGAGTCTTCTTCAGACAGTAAGGTTAATTATGGAGTTCCACAGGGTTCTGTGCTAGGACCAATTTTATTTACATTATACATGCTTCCCTTAGGCAGTATTATTAGAAAGCACTGCATCAATTTTCATTGTTATGCAGATGATACTCAGCTTTACCTATCAATGAAGCCAGATGACACACATCAATTAATTAAACTGCAGGAATGTCTTAAAGACATTAAGGCCTGGATGACCTCTAATTTCCTGCTTCTAAATTCAGATAAAACTGAAATTCTTGTTCTCGGCCCCACAAATCTTAGAAACATGGTGTCTAACCAGATACTTACTCTGGATGGCATTACTTTGGCCTCCAGTAACACTGTGAGAAATCTTGGAGTCATTTTTGACCAGGATATGTCCTTCAATGCACATATTAAACAAATATGTAGGACCGCTTTTTTGCATTTGCGCAATATTTCTAAAATTAGAAACATCCTTTCTCAGAGTGATGCTGAAAAGCTCATTCATGCATTTATTACTTCTAGGCTGGATTATTGTAATTCATTATTATCAGGCTGTCCTAAAAGCTTTCTGAAAAGCCTTTAGCTGATCCAAAATGCTGCAGCTAGAGTACTGACAGGGACTAGAAAGAGAGAGCATATTTCTCCCATATTGGCTTCTCTTCATTGGCTCCCTGTTAAATCTAGAATAGAATTTAAAATTCTTCTCCTCACATACAAGGTCTTGAATAATCAGGCACCATCTTATCTCAAAGACCTCATAGTACCATATCACCCCAACAGAGCACTTCACTCTCAGACTGCTGGCTTACTTGTGGTTCCTAGGATACTTAAGAGTAGAATGGGAGGCAGAGCCTTCAGCTTTCAGGCGCCTCTTCTGTGGAACCAGCTTCCAGCTTGGATTCGGGAGACAGACACCCTCTCTATTTTTAAGATTAGGCTTAAAACTTTCCTTTATGATCAAGCTTATAGTTAGGGCTGGATCAGGTGACCCTGAACCATCCCTTAGTTATGCTGCTATAGGCCTAGGCTGCTGGGGGGGTTCACATAATGCACTGTTTCTCATTCACCTTATTTACTTTGTTTATACTCCACTCTGCATTTAATCATTAATTGATATTAATCTCTGGCTCTCTTCCACAGCATGTCTTTTCTCTCCCCTCAGCCCAACCGGTCGCGGCAGATGACTGCCCCTCCCTGAGCCTGGTTCTGCTGGAGGTTTCTTCCTGTTAAAAGGGAGTTTTTCCTTTCCACTGTCGCCAAGTGCTTGCTCATAGGGGGTCGTTTTGACTGTTGGGTTTTCTCTGTATTATTGTAGGGTCTTTACCCACAATACAAAGCGCCTTGAGGCGACAGTTTGTTGTGATTTGGCGCTATATAAATAAAATTGAATTGAATTGAATTGAATTGTACCTGAAGTCTGAAGTATAGAAAGTGAAGAAGAGTGATAAAACACCCCTGTGGTGCTAACTCCTGAAGACCCTGGTGTTGATGCTATCAGGCCGTGTAGCTTTGCCAGAGTGGAGTCTACACAGCTTTTCTTGACATTGTCAGCTGAGAGGGACATGGAGATGTAGGCTGTGGGTGCAGGCGATTTTTTTTTTTTTTTTGGGGGGGGGGGGGGGGGGGGGGGTATTTAAAGTCTCCCTTTAGATTGTTGGTACACTCCTTCCTTTATGTCCTGTGATGGTTCTCATTTGATTCTGAAAAAAATCCATGGTGTTATAGTATGTTCCAACTGAAGTCAGAATTTCCAAGTTCCCACTTGGAATTTTCAACAGGAACATTCCCTCAAATCAGGTTTCCAACTCAGAAACTCCATCTATCCTCTAAGTCTTTTCAGTTTAATGTTAATGTATTTTGTAATCCACAATTTGTTGCTGGGAAACAGCAACAAACTGAATCAGCACAAAGTTCATGTTCTCTGTCAGACTGTCAATATTGTCTCCATGATGACTGCAAAGAATTTCACAGTTAGTGGTCTTGAAGCATCCCTGCAAAGTCCTGTCAGCCACCTGTGATCACTGCAGGCCACTGCTGTAAAACTGGTTTACATAAGATCACGATTAGACATGCCCAGAGGTGGGAGAGATGGCCCAGTAGTGTTGGCATACAATAAGTCCAATGTTTTATGGTCTCTGGTTTGGCATTCAGCATACTGCTGGAAATTGGAGACTACAGTTGAAAGACTGGTGTAATTAAAATTGCCTGAAACTGCTATGAAAGCATTGGGGTCAGTAGGTACACAGTTAATGACAACACATACCTGTGCCACCTTAGAGTCAGGTGCTACGTAAACAATTACAATGAAGACTATAGAGAAATCTCTTGGTAAATAATATGGGCAACAATTAGCTGTAAACAGTTCAATGTGTTCTTACTGGGACTGCACCAGTGGTTGTTGACAATGAACGAGTCCTCCTTCGCTTTTCTTCTTTCTCTTGCTGAGGTCTCTGTCCACTCTTATACAGTGGAAGCCGGCTAAGTCCATAATGTTGTTGTGCAGCCATGACTCCGTGAAAGACTCATTACTGCTTTCACAAAAAACTTTCTTTCTCCTTGTTAACACTGCTAGTTTTTCTGTCTTATTGGCCAGAGACCTTACATTTCCCATTTCTATTGAGGAAAGTGCTGGCCAGAAGCTTCTCTTCTTCAGTCGTCTCCCGTTCCCTGCCATTCAATCCTGGTATTTCTTCTTAAGCTCCTCAGGGATTGCATGCTGTGAACCACACATCTGTGTGGTCTGAGCCTAAGCAGCTGAGATGTGTATAAACAAATGAGATACGCAGTGACTGATTCATCACAGAGGAGCAAAGCAGCAATAAAAGTATTATTAAAGTGGTTAGGTCAGGAAGTTTCACTGAACCCTTGTAATGTGTTAGAAAACTGCCCACATCTTTAGTATTAACAGTTCAAATTTGACCCATGTATTAAACCAAAAAACTCAAAAAAAAAAAAAAGATTATTATCAAGTATTGCTTAAAACTGTTTAAATTCACTCATTATATTTCCTACAGTGAAGTATATTACAGTATCTGAGTTTCTGATTAATATTAGAGCACACCTAGCAAAAAATACCTTCTATTTTTTTAAACATAGCGATATTAACTATAGTGACATCTATGCTGTATAGATTTATAGTAGGAAAAAGGCCTTTGTTAATTAAACCAACTGTATTTTACTCAGAATAGTGAGTGAAAATTGAAAATGAAACTCTAAATTGAACAGTGAAAAACAATACGGTGTGTTTGTGTGTGTGTGTGTGTGTGTGTGTGTGTGTGTGTGTGTGTGTGTGTGTGTGTGTGTTTATGAATAAACGCATACTGAGCCATATATAATCCAGAGAGCAACCCACAGCTTTTAAGTGATGCATGCAACAGTCAGTATTCTCTGCTGGGTCCCATCTGTCCAGCAATAACACACGGGAGGTGTGGCAGGGCATTCAGAACATCACAAACTTCAGAAGCTGTGATGTGACTGAGTGTGTCACTAGCAGAGGAACTTAACTGTTTCTTTGCTCGCTTTGAGATGCCTCAGGACCACCCATCTGCTCCAGTCCTGCCCCCCCTCACCAGGCTGCACCCCCACTCACTGTCCAGGAGCATGAGGTACGGCGCGTGCTCCTGGCAGTGAACCCCAGGAAGGCTGCCGGACCAGACGGAGTACCTGGCAAGGTGATCAGAGCGTGTGCCCACCAGCTCACCCTGATTCTCACCAGGATTTTCAACCTCTCCCTGGCCCAAGCAGTCACCCCCCCTGCCTAAAAACAGCCACAATCATCCCCGTGCCCAAAAGGTCATCTGTCACCAGCCTAAATGATTACCGCCCTGTGGCCCTCACACCGGTAATCATGAAGTGCTTTGAGAGGCTGGTTCTCCAGCACATCAAAGACCATCTGCCCCCCACTTTCGACACCCATCAGTTTGCGTATCGTGCAAACAGATCCACAGAGGACGCCATCTGTGGATCTGTTTGCACGATATGCAAACAGATCGTGCAAACAGATCCACAGAGGACGCCATCGCTGTAGCTCTCCACTCTGTGTTGAGCCACTTGGAGCAGCAGCAGAGCTACGCTCGCATGCTCTTTGTGGATTACAGCTCAGCGTTCAACACAATCATCCCGGACATTCTCACCACCAAACTGCACACCCTGGGCCTCCCCCCTGTCACATGTTCCTGGGTCAAGGACTTCTTAACCAACCGGCCCCAGACTGTGAGACTTGGCCCCCATCTCTCCTCCACCCACACACTGAGCACTGGCTCCCCACAGGGCTGTGTGCTGAGCCCCCTCCTGTACTGCCTCTACACCCATGACTGCAGTCCGGCCCACAATAACAACCTCATCGTCAAATTTGCTGACAACACCACAGTGGTCGGACTCATCTCAAAGGGAGATGAGGTCCTGAAGTTGACAGCCTCGTGTTCAGAGAACAACCTGGTACTGAACACCATGAAAACCAAAGAGATCATCATTGACTTCAGGAAGCACAGGAAGCACAGGACTGACCCAGCTCCCCTCTACATCAACGGCGAGCCTGTGGAGAGGGTCCACACCTTCAGGTTTCTTGGTGTCCTCATCTCTGCTGATCTCTCTTGGTCAGATAACATCCCAGCTGTTATCAAGAAGGCTCAAGCAGCGACTTCACTTCCTGAGGGTCCTCAGGAAGAACAACTTGGACTCAAACCTGCTGCTGACCTTCTACCGCTCATCCATTGAGAGCCTGCTGACGTACTGTATCACAGTATGGTACGGCAGCTGCACTGAGGCAGACAGGGTCAGGCTTCAGAGGGTAGTCAAGACAGCACAAAGAATCATTGGCTGCCCTCTCCCCTCCCTGATGGACATCTACACCTCCCGCTGCATCAGCAGAGCCAGGAACATCATCAAGGACAGCTCACACCCTGGCTTTGACTTGTTTGACCTGCTGCCCTCTGGCAGGAGCTACAGGAGCATCAAAGCCAGAACAAACAGACTCAGGAACAGTTTCTTCACCAGAGCAATCACCACCCTGAACTCTCACACTCACCCACCGTAACTGTGCAACACCCACATCTCTGTGCAATATTATATTATTCATACTGAACAATATCTGTCACTCCTATATTGTGTAATATCCAGTATTCATTCACTAGTGCAATATTCATTCACCAAGTGCAATATTCATCATCTTCATTACTATATGTATACACTTATTTACTTTTCTTACAATGTACAGATGCACCAATGTATGTATATATTTTTATACATTCTATTTTTTGTATATTTTATACATTGTTTATTTCTGTATATTTATTGAATATACTAGATTATAATATTTTTATTTTTATTTTAGAGAGTTTGATTTGCTGTTGCATGGCACTGAACAGGAGTGGCCCTCCAATCTTATTGTACATCCTGTATAATGACAATAAAGGCATTTTATTCTATTCTATTATATATTTGACTCACATTTTGTTTTAGAAACTTCAGAATTTACTAAAATGGGAACAATAATTTTTTGTGCTATAATAGCTGTTTCTGAGGATATCCCTTTATGACCTACAATAGAACAAGTACACCAGACCATGTCTTTACATATTTACATGCTGTAGTACCATTTTTTTTGGAATATTCCAACTTACTATACAATAGAATCTTCATAACGCAAATTTTAATAACATGTATGAAAGAAACCCACAGTAACTAAAGAAAATAGCTAAAAAGTGCACTAACCCACAAGGAAATTGAAAATCATTTTTTGTATATACATATTTTTCTGGATACAGAAATGCCATAGCTGTAAAGGCTAATGAAACTATAAAGTACGTTTGCGGTTTTTACACAGTTTTTGCGAACCTGTTAGAGGACGAATACAGTGCTCTGGGACATGGTGAATGCATGATATGTAACTGTAAATTCTCTAATTTTATATGCAAAAAGAATTATTGCTCTATTGTATGTGGTTGCAATTCAACCAGCATTTAAAAATGGTTACACTGTCACAAAGGGTTGTAAAAAAGGAAATGGTTCTTTTTACATACACTGTAAAACCCAATGGTGCTTCTTACTAAAATAAGTTAGTTATTTGTACTCAGACCAGCTAAATAGAGTAACTTTTATAAACTGATTTAAGTAGATCCAAAATGAACAGTTTGTTGTACTAACTCACTTGCAATAAGTACACATCTGTTTATCATTCATTTTGAGTATTGTTGCTTTGACCTGTTTGAGTTGTGATCACTGATTCAGCCCAAAGAAATAAAACCCCTCCTTTTTCTGATGTCATCACTGAGCTTTGTGCACGATGCAAGGTGTTTTGCCCGGACTTGTCCACCATTAGAGGCACGCGACACAGAAGAATTTTAGCGGCTACATTGTGAAAATTACAAGGTAAATGTTTTTTCTTTAATTAATGTAAATGCTTATACACAACTTGCAGGTGAATTTATCAGACTTGCTGATATTGCTGATATGCAGAAAAAAGATTCTTGCAAGCACACGGAGGTAGCTAGCTAGCACACGGAGCTTGCTAGCACAGCTCCCGCCTGGCTTTTTTTGAAGTCCACCTGTTTTATACAGTGTTTGGTGAAATAGTTGTTAAGTAACCTACCTTTTCAAAGCTACAAAGCATAATGATAAAATAAAGTTCAATTATTTTTAACTAAACTTTCACTAGTCCAAATGTTTAAACAACATGTGTGAAAAACTCAGTGGACAAGCCCAACTGTAAAAAAATTTTAAATATAAGGGTTGGCAGCTTATTTGGATAAAACTGTTGGAGTGGTGAAACGTACTTTTTCAAAGCTTCATGGCAAAAAACTTAAAGTTAAAATTAATGTTTAGTCATAGTTTACCAACCTAAATTGAAAATTTGCTCTTACATAAGACCAAAACTTACTGTTGATAATGTTTTTGAAACTTTTATTATCCAACTTTAGCATTTTTGGGTGTAGTAAGAGTATAAATGTAAAAATACCGCACTGCTAGCTTTCTGTTCAAATGTCAAATATATTAACATATCTTTTATGTGACATTACAGTGTTTGATAAGAAGCAGCACACACGGAGAGATCATCCACTGCTCTTCTGCCTCTAAAGACAGCCAGTAAAGGTGATATAAAACATTTGACATCTAATTGTGACCCTTTGATCTATGACAAAATGTGGATTTGCAAGTTGTGCAGTTTTTCTACTGCAATAAAAGTCATGTTGCTGAAGCATTATCGGCTTAACCATAGTCAGTACTCTACAATTTCACCTTTGCCCTGTCTCTACAACACCTGCACGTTTAGTACATTCAATTCATTAAAGATACATCTGTCAAGAATACACACTGCTACCCAAAGGAAAGACAGCTCTTATCCAGCTTTTAATGAATATGGGTTTTGTTGCCCTGTGTGTAACTTTAAGCAGCCATTCACTGAAAGACAAGTGTTTATCCATCTCAGGGGGCATTTAAAACAGAAAGAAACTGTCCTATGTCCTTTCAAGGACTGCAATTTTAAAACCAATGTATACTCAACATTCAATGCCCACAAATGCAGAGACCACCAAAGTTCAACACACTATGATGAAGGCATTGTACAATGTGTCATGAATGTAGACCAAAAAGATGAAATGCAGCTTGAATCACTAGAGTCATTACATGAAAATGAAGTGGCATCCACTAGCAGTATCGGTAGACCTGAGGACTTAAAAGAGCAGTTGCAGTACAATCTGGCTGGCTTTTTCTTGAAAATGCAGAGCATTCTCCATGTGTCCCAGAGAGCAACACAGGAGATCATTGAGCATATTGATCATCTGTTTTTGTTATCAGAACCTCTGATTAGAAAATCAGTTGTTGATGTTCTACAGAAGCATAACTGTCCATATACCGACGAACTGGTTGGTGAGATTTGTCAGGTAGTTTCTGATAGCAATGTTTTACACAAATGTGTAACATCTGAAGGACCACTGTCAACAGCTAAGATGAGAAAATCTTACTATGAAGCAAACTTTCCATATGTCAAGCCTGTGGAGTATTTAATTGATTCATCAAAGCACACCTACATATATGTGCCAATTCTTACATCTTTGCAATTGTTGCTGAAAAAAACTGATGTGCTTGAAGAAGTTAAACAAGCACCCACACAGACACCTGGACATTTCATGTCATTTTGTGATGGATCCCACTACCAGGAAAACGTTCTACTGTCACAAGAGGGAACAAAACTGTCAATATTACTTTATGTGGATGATTTTGAAATCACAAACCCACTTGGTACCTCAAAAAAAATACATAAAGTTTTTGCAGTTTATTGGACACTGGCAAACTTTCCAGTTAAATCCCGTTCTGCTCTCCACTGCACTTAGCTCACTCTCTTGTGCAATTCTAATGATGTACGCCTTTTTGGATATAAGAAAGTGTTGTCACCACTCTTGAATGATCTGAACACTCTTGAAGAAGTAGGTGTCTACATTGATACCCTTGGTGAATGTCTTAGAGGCACTGTCTACTCTGTTGTGGCAGATAACCTTGCTGCCCATGGGCTTGCTGGTTTCAATGAAAGCTTCAGGTCTACACATTTCTGCAGGTTTTGTCATGCCACACAAACAGAAATGCAAACAGAAAATGCTGTAACAGGAGATTACGTGATGAGAACAAAAGATTTTCATGATAATCTTGTACATCAGCTTCAGAGCAATGGCAGTGAGGAAAATTATGGTGTGAAAAACAGTTGTGTTCTTTCTGACCATCTCTCCTACTTCCATCCTGTCACAGGCTTCCTACCTGACCTCCTGCATGACCTGTTTGAAGGTGTCATTCCAGTGGAGTTGGCGCATTGCTTAAAAGGTTTGATTTCTAGAAAATATTTTACCCTAGAAGACTTGAACAGAGCAATATTGCGCTCTCCATACCAACATTCTGACAAAGTTGATCGCCCTCATCCAGTACCCTCAAATTTTGCCAGCCGGGGAACCATTGGTGGCAATGGACATGAAAATCATGCCCTGCTTAGACTGTTTCCTCTTCTCATTGGTTCAAAAGTCCCAGAAAGAGACAAATTTTGGGAAGTGCTAATGGACTTAAAGGATGTCGTTCAACTTGCCATGTCCCACACTTTTAATGAAGAGACCATTCAGTACATGGCTTGTAAAATTTTGGAGCACCAACATTTCTTCAAGGAAGTTTTTCCGAATGTTCGATTCAGGCCAAAGCATCATTACATCGAGCATTACCCACACTTAATAAAGTGCTTTGGTCCCTTAGTCCATCTCTGGACAATGAAATTTGAGGGAAAGCATAAGGTTTTCAAAAAAATAATTCATGACACTCACAACTACAAAAATGTGTTAAAAACTTTGGCAGAGCAACATCAGAGCATGATGGCATTTTACTTGTCGTCATCAAAGTTTTTCAAACCACCTGTACAGACATCCAAAATGGAGTCTTTGTACATTGCATCACTACCTGCAGATAGACAATCATTTATCTCAGGTATTGCTGACAGCGACACCATATATGGAACAAAACAAGTAACAATTGATGGTACAAACTTTGTAATTGGCATGTTTGTATGTACTGGTGCTTATGCTGCATTGCCAGAGTTCAAAGAGATTCTAAATGTACTACTCATCAGAAACAACATTTATTTTCTCTTGAAAGACTATGACACATTGTATGTTGAGCACTTGAGGTCATATGAACTAGTGGAGCATCAACCGAAGGGTCATAGTATAAAATCTCTGTGCCAGCTGTCTGACCACATGCCACATTTTGCTTATAAGATTGCAAATGAACTTATTCTAACAACAAAACATTTCATTCCAGTGTCTGACTAAAGAAGCAGAACTGAAACATCAGCAGATCTCCCCAGCCTTCCGCCAATGTAAAGGTAATACATAAGTCGCATTACATGACAACTCAATGTGTGTTGAAATATCACTATAATATTTGAATCCTGTATGTTACAGAAACTACAACCTCAGATGGAGCCAACAGAGAGATTGAAGCTAAGGGTCATCCTTGATCCTGATAATGCTGAAAGACTAATTTTACCATCTTGCCCAAGCAGTGTACAAGCCCTCATAGATGAGATCAGAACTAGGCTAAAGTTGACTTTTGACTTTCGGCTTCAGTTTCACGACCCAGATTTTGGTAATGCATTGTGTAATTTGGTTGAAATAGAACACCTGCCAAGCACAGCATCTGTCAAAGTTGTCAGATTAGTTGAGCTGGACCAGATTTCAACCAGCACTGATGACACAATCATTCTGACTGATAGTACTGATAGCACAGATACACCAGAGCGTATTAGTCGGTGGCCAGAGGTTTTTATTGTTCCAATATTTTCTTATGAGATGGAACATGTGCTAAGGGAAGGTAATGCAGCATATGAAAAAGATGGGACAGTAATTAGACTCCCTAGAGATCAAAAACACAACATACTCAAGACAATGGGGGAAGAAATCTTTAGACTGAAGGCATATCCTAGTAGCACACAAATTGGCAAGGCTGCAGAAGCTTTAGTTAGAAAACATCCCTGTTTAAAGGAGAGAAACTCTGACACCGGGTGGGAAGGATGGAAGAATAGTCTGAGACATAAAATAGGAAACCAAAGAAAGAAGTTTGCTAAAGCTGGCATCAAAGATGTAGCTGTAAATTCTGGGAAGCGCAGCAGAACAAACCCAGAAGGAGCTGCACCAAGGGCCAATATTAAAAGACCTAGGAGAGGTGAGGTCAACTTCCTTCCCAGTTATCCTTCTGGAGAAACAAGGGAGTCTCTGGAGACCAGGAGGGTTGAGATGGTTGAGGAGTTCCAGAAGACCTCTGGTGAAAGAGCCATCCCTCTTATTCATCAACACATGATGCGCACCTTTGCCCTCCGGCGTGAAGAGATCATCACAACTTCTCCTCCTGTGTCAGAACTTAAGGAAAGATGGCCAGCACTCTTTTGTGAGACACAGGTAAGTGCAATAATTTAAATGTAGTGCTTATCAAGTATGCAATGTTTTTTTCATTTTATCCCTTTGTGCTAATTCTCCTCAGCTCTACTGTGAATTTCACCGGATTACCAATCAGCATCTGCCACACGTGTTTTATGCTGCATTGGATGAATATGCTCCTAAGCTGATTGGACTTTACAAAAAGAAGAAAACTGGACGGGTTGGTGAAAAGATGGACCAGCTTATGTTGGCATATGAGAAACAGGTAGTTAAAAAATACATTCACTTTACTGTTAGCATGATAGTTCCCATTGTCATGTTTTATTTATTTTTTTATCCTTTAAGGACAAAAACGACATTCATGCAACAAGAACAACAGCCCTGGCTGGCCTACCCATTTACCTCAAAGAGGATTCTTCAGGCATTTTCAAAACATGCAAGGTATGTTATACTTGGGGAATACAATAATTTGCCCATTGGAATAAATAAAAAGGTTGTAATGAATAAAGTAAACAAACAAAAGTAAAAGGTAGCTGACAATGTGTATTTATTCTCACCTTTGTCTTTGACATGGATATTATTGATCAATAATTTTGCAAACTGTGTGACATTTCAGGATGAAATGGAGTTCCATGAAGGTGCAGTTGCTCTGGTTGCTGATGTGGATGAAGAAGAGGCGCCTGCTGGAGTTCCTTTCTCACCACGCCAAGTGTTCATTGTGCTTGAGGATCAGGTTGTAATGACTTATCACTCATGGACTGATGCACTGGTGTGTTTGTTTGGGCTAATCTATGCTCTACATCTGAGCTATCCTGTGAAGTGCATTAGCTTTTTCGAGTTCATTCAAGTAGTGTTGCTGAAGCTCAACGATGAGAGAAAGCAACTTAAACCAAAGTTGCAGACACTGAAAAATGAGCTGGTGTAGATGGGGTTTGTTGTTCACAGGTTAGTACATTCATGCTTGTCCAGGAACCAGTGGTGAATATCTTCAAGTCAATAGTTCTATTTGTTCAGGTGATAAGCTTTCTAAAGTAGGCAATATGCATAAAACTAAAACTAAGGAAAAAGTTCAAACGAATACTTGACATTTCTGTTGTGATTCTGATTTTAAGGCAAACAACTGAGAAGCCACAAGTACCTGAGTATTTTTTTTTCCATGCAGTCTATATTTTTTAGCTAATTTGATGCATTCTTAGCATTTAATTATTGAGATCCTTGTACATCTTAGCTATATTTGTATTTACTATAGATTCATGTCAGTACATTTGAAAGCAAAAAAATAATTGATAATTAGTCAAAATTTATATTTAGAATCCTTATTTTTGAGTTGTGAGATAAGTGCTTGCCATTTTGATTTTGAGGTTTGGGCAAAGCAGTTGAAAAGCCACATATCTTCGTGCAAACTGTTTTACATTTACATTGTTCAAATGAAATGATGCATTCTTACATTATGCATGGATAATTGTTGTTACAGACATCCTTGTAGTTCAGCTGTACTTCCATTTGCTGTAGGTATATGTCAGTACATCAGAATATTGTGCACAAGTAAAGTAACAATCGTTAATCAAAATTTATCTTAAAATTGTGATGGTTATGGCTGATAGTTAATGACAACTAAACTCATTTGCTTCTAAAAAATTTAAATTATTCTCACTTTGTACAGTATTCAAATTTATTGATGTACACCTAAAGCAATGTTTTATAATCATTTAGAAAATTGAATAATAAACAAATGTTTATGTATTATTCAAAGTGTCAGGTTTAAAAAACCAAGTTTTGTTTGATAATGGCTTTTGTAGCCTTATTTTATGTTTGAAGCTACATTTTTCCGTTAATAAAATCTCAATGGAAAAAGTCAGTTTGTTGTGTTAATGCTACTCATACAGTTTGGTGCAATCGGTTTCCCCAGTTGGATTGAGTAACTCTATTAGACTTTTAAGTTGTTTAAATAAGAACCATTCAAGTTAATTAAACTTAATTTGAATATGAACATGTAACACTTTTAAATAAGTGTGAATAAATACAGTATTTTAGTCCAACATAGTTAATGATTTAAGTTGCAACATACTAAATAAAATGAGCTAATAAACATATCCATTTGAGCTACCTTATCATAATTGCTTAGGGTTCTTAATACTCTAATCACGTAATTAAATAAACTCAAATAGTTTGAGTTACAAAACTTAAATCTATTTGTGCAATCAGTTTCCCCAAACCATTTGAGTTAACTTGACTTGTCAGGTTTTACAGTGTACCTAAACTTGAAAATGGGTCTAATTTGACCTGAACACACTATAAAGGTGAAAATAATTACTGTCCAAAAAAGTGTTTATCCAAAAAATTGTGCAATTACATATAATAGATTAAAAAAAGGAAAACACATTAAATCACATTAAATTGAAGGGAATATTTAAGGCAAGCTGCCATCCACAGTAGCACTGGAATTTAACAATGTGCAAGTCTGCTGCTTCTGAAGGGTAGTAAAATCACATGGCCACACAAGAGATAAGAAAAGAACAAAGAGTTCTCTATCTGGGGACTCCATTGTCCTACTGGGGGATATCAGTGCTTATGAGGGCAATGACAGTGTGACCTGGAGAGGTGTGATTGAGGGGAATGGCCTATTATGTAACTGCATCATCAGATCTGCGGCCATATGTTCTGGACACTTGGATGAAGAGAGGAACTGAAGTGTCAACTAATCACCACCTGGTGGAGAGCTGGATCAGGTGGTGGGAGAGGATGCTGGACAGGCCTGGCATGCCCACATGTATAGTGAGGGTGTTATGGGAATGCCTGGCAGAGGCCCCATGAGATCGTTAATTCCCACGTCCAAGAGAACTTCAACAGTCCGAGGGAGGCTGGGGACACTGAGTTTGAATAGACCATGGGTTGGCAGCCTGCGGCTCTGGAGCTGCATGCAGCTCTTTCAGGCTTATGCTGCAACTCTGTGCTCTGTTATAAGTATCCAATTGAAGTGCATTTTATTTTTGTCAGTTTGTTTTTTGTTGTAGTTCTAAATTGGAACATTATTGTGATCTTGAAATATTAAAATAAAATCATTTAATTTATTTATTTTCATTTTCTCAATATATGCATCACTCACAGTAGCCGCTACTGGCTTCCACTTCTGTGGAAACCGGGTTCAAATGGCTCTTTGAGTGTTAAAGGTTGCCGACCCCTGGAATAGACAATATTCCACACTTCCATTTTGAGGTAGCTGCACAGACAGGCCAAGCAGAGTTCAGCACTTGCAATAGATGAAGCAAAAACTCAGTTGTGGGAGGATTTCAGTAAGGCCATGGAAGAAGACCTCAAAGTGATTCTGGCAAACCATCAGGCAACTCAGGAAGGGAAAATGGTGCTCTACTTCACACAGTGTACAGTGGGGGTGGGGAGCTGCTGACTACAACTGAGGGTCCACAGGGTTCTGTGCTAGAACCAATTCTATTTACACTTGCATTTGTGTAATATCTATAAAATTATGAACATCTTGTTTTAGAGTAATGCTGAAAAACTGTTTCACACATTTATTACTTCTAGGTAGGACTTCTGCAATTCAGTACTATCAGGTTGTCCTAAATGCTCCCACAAAAGCCTTCAGCTCATCCAAAATGCTGCAGTGAGAATACTGACAGTGACTAGAAAGAGAGCATTGAACTCTTATAATGGCTTCTCTTCATTGAGTTCCTCTTAAATCCAGAATGAATTACAAATCTTTCTTCTCACATACAAGGTCTTGAGGTCTTGGCCCCATCTTCTCTTAAAGACTACAGGCTCAAAGGCTCCCATGTTATTCAAAAGCAGAATGGGAGGCAGAGCCTTCACCTTTCAGGCTCCTCTTCTGTGGAACCAGCTCCCAGTCTGGATTCTGGAGACAGATACCCTTTCTGCTTCTAAGATTAGACTTAGAACTTTCCTTTTTGACCAACTCTTTCATAGTTACACTGCAATAGGCCTAGGCTGCTGGGGGTCCCATGAGTATTTCCCTTTCACACACCTCTTTTCACTCTCTATGTGTTTATTATACACCACTTTGCATTTAATCATTAGTTATTACCAGTCTCTGGCTCTCTTCCATAGCATGTCTTTTGTTGTGTCTTCTCCTCACCGAAAACTGTCACAGCAGTTGACTGCCCCTCTCTAAGCCTGGTTCTGCTGGTGGTTTCTTCCTGTTAAGAAGGTGTTTTTCCTTCCCACTTGCACCAAGTGCTTGCTCACAGGGTCGTTTTGATTGTTTGGGATTTCTCTGTATTATTGTATGGTCTTTACCTTACAATATAAAGCCTCTTGAGGCAACTGTTATTTATATAATGGCAAATCAGAACAAAGATAAATTGAATTGATAGAGTCAGGTGGCAGAATACTCATAAAATCTCCTCAATCCCACTGACATGCCTTCCATAGAGGAAGGAGATTTTGAGGACAAGCGCAATGACTTACCCATCACTGGGGGGAGGTCATTGGGTCAGTTAACAAGTCCTTCAGGCTTAGTCCGGAGTTCCAAAAGGCCATAAATGTTGTTGGAATACCTTCTCCAAGTCCACAAAGCACATTTAGACTGGCTTGGCAAACTCCCACACACAGTTAAATGTCCTTAAGAGGATAAAGAACTGATCTAGCATTCCCAGTCTCTGGTATCCTGGTGTAGATATTCCCAGGGAGGCTAAGTTCCTGGGGAGTCCCCCCTTCCTAAAAAGGGGAACCACCACCCCAGTCTGCCAGTCTAGTGGCACTACCCCAGATCTCTATGTGAAATTGCAGAGGTGTTAACCAAGACAACATCTAGGACACCTCACCCAGGAGGCATCCTAATGAAATACCTGAATCACTTCAGCTGGTTCTTTTCAGTGTGGAGGAGTCGCGGCTCTAGTCCGAATCCCTCTGAAATGAGTAAACTTTAACCCTGTCACTAAAGCTGACCACTTTTAAGATAAAATTAACTTCCACTGCTCATTAGGCTGCATCCTGGAAGAAGTGTTCTGGGCATGTCCCACAAGAAGGAGGCCCCAGAATAGGCCCAGGATATGCTGCCCCAAATAAGCAGTAGAAGATGGATGGATGGATGGATGGATGGAAAGACCAACAACAATGAGAATAGCACCACACTGAAACAAAAGCAAAACACATGAATGCAGCAGTGCATGGCTGGGCAACAGTCTACAGGTCACACAGTCCAGCCAGCTGCGAAGACAACACTCCAGTGGTCGGCCGGGCCACGGGTCCAGATCGTAGAGTCCAAACAGGGCCAAGGCCCCAGACTTGGGGGCCGAGGCCCACCGAGGAGGCAAAGCAGGTCTCTCTTGCAAATGAGACACTGAGTCTCAATGGGATTACCTGTATAAATAAAGGTTAAATTAAAAAAAAAATTTAAAAAAGCAGTTCAGGGGGCAGACAGTGTGGTCACGGCGTGGAGGCTCTGGTGGCGCAGGTGCTGAAGGTGCTGACGGAGGCTCCGGTGAAGACGAGCATGAAGCAGTGAAGCTGACTTTGAAGGCTCTGATGCGGATGTGGACTCGGGCTCTGGCGTGGATGTGGACTCTGGACCAGGTGCTGCTGACGCTACTGAAGGCTGATGTGGCACCTGTGGCAAGCACCTGTTTCCTTCGATGATTGAGGTTGCTGCAGCTCAGGCTTAGCAGATAGCACAAGGGACTTCTGATGGCTCATGGCGTGGCACAGATGACTGAAAATATGCTGCAAACACCAACGATAAACAGTTTAGTTTTCCATTTAGTTTGTTTTCCTATGAAACACAACACTTTTGACTCATCAGAAATATGATTTTATTTTGTTGTATATACCTATGTTGTGTATTTAAAATACAGTGATATAATATTTTGCATTTCTTATGTTCTGACAAAATCTAAATACCATTTAACCAGAATTTGATTTATATTGCAATATATTTTTACATCAAATAATATAAAAAAACGTTGCCCTACCTACCTACAGTATTGTTTCCCTGGTGAAGATGGGCTATATAAACCACGAACCTTTGCTAAAAAACTGACAAGTGACTAAAAATGAAAGTATAATGATGGTCAAATATTCATCTGTAGTTTATTGTACTTCATCACTGTGATCTCAGCATCATAATGCTCCTAATGTCTTTTTATCTCATACTTAAAAGGATAACTGCTGTTGATGCATGTGTTAAGTAAAGAACACTTTGACAGCACTGAACATTCTTGCAGACTTAAATTTGGCTTCATGTACAGTATGTGATGATTATCAAATATTTATGCGATTTTTCTTTTTTTTTTTACATTTGATAACACTAAGTACACATTTTAATCTTAAAAAGAATATGGGCATCATTTATTAATGTTTGCATCAAAATTTTCTGCATATGCAAAGTTAGGTCAGATTCATGAAACTTGCCTACTACACTGTCACCAGATGAGTGATGACAGTTGGCTGAAATAATGAAGGTTATAAATATTGTTTCCCCTGAGACAGTTACTGTGGCTAAAGCAAAACAAAAAAAGAATAGCAAGAAAAAAAATGAAAAAAAGATGAAGAAATTGTACATGAAGTCGATATGAAAACAAAACAAAAAAAAAAGAAATAAAGTCTATGAGAAAGAGAAGAAAACAGGAGGAGGATAATGACCTGCAAAGCTTAAAAAAGAAGATTAGATAAAAAATATTTGAATACGTTTAAATTAAAAGGTTAAAGTCTACACCTTCTCATTTAGTACTTTGTTTTCATTCTTTGTATTTATTTAATTGTAATTCTGAGTGTTTTTGGCTTATCTTTTAAAAAAAGCGTTAGTAATGACAAAAGAAATACTACTACTACTACTTCTATTACTACTACTACTACCACTACTACTACTACTACTACTACTACTACTACTAATAATAATAATAATAATATTAATAATATTAATAGTAGTAGTAATGGCTCATTCCATATTTGGAGGACATTTCATTTCTAAGCCATGAAATGTCACATAATCCATGTACAAAATATTTAGTCATGCAGTTCGTGAGTAAATTGCATTTGTACTGAGATCAATCTAATGGAGTGAAATTATTTTTTAAATGCCAAATATGTCTGGAGTACCCCTCAAAATGCCATTTTTTTTCTCTTGTCCCATCCCCTTGATGACAAAATTGAATCTCAAATAACATAGTTGAAATACCATTTAAATTTCCTTTCTTTTGTTTTATTTTGTTCATAGATGTTTCTAATTGTAGAAACATTTGTTTTAATCAACATAATATGTTCAATAATAATTGTTATGCATGGAATCTGTGTTGTAGAACATGCATGTAACCATATTACCCTAATATTTTTAGCATGGTAGAAGAAGAAGAAAACAGCAAGTCACCTGGCACAATGGAAATGACATCATCAAACAATTTCCCAACAACAGTAGAGGTATGTCCTCACTTCTCTTTTTCAAATTTTTATGTTTTCAGCTTTGCTTGAATGTCTCATTCTAATAATAATAACGTATTGACCTTATATAGCGCTTTTCCAGACACTCAAAGGCACTTTACAATTTCATGCACTATTTATTCACACCTCAATCATACTTGGTGGTGGTAAGCTACTAATGTCGCCACAGCTGCCCTGGGGCAGTCTGACAGAAGCGTGGCTGCCAATTTGTGCCTACAGCCCCTTACGACCACCACCAACCACATTCACACTTAGGCAATGTGGGTTAAGTGTCTTGCCTAGGGACACAATGACAGTATGCACTCAGACTCGAACCAGCAACCCTCCGGTTGCAAGGTGAGCACCTACCCACTGCACCAGTACCGCCCATTCTACTGCACAGGACACTGTTAGTAGTGTCAAAAATATTCACTCAACCCTCCTTGAGTTCAGGTGTCCCAATCACTTCTACGGCCACAGGTGTATAAAATAAACATCTAGACATGCAGACTGCTTCTACAAACATTTGTGAAAAATGGTTTGCTCTCAGGAGCTCAGTGAATTCCAGTGTGGTACCGTGATAGGATGACACCTATGCAGTACAGTGGTGAACTACTAAATATTCCACACTTAACTGTTAGTGATATTATAACAAAGTGGAAATGATTGGAAATGACAGTATCTCAGCCACATAAAATCACAGAGCAGGGTCAGCAGATGGTGAAGTGCATAGTGTGCAGAGGTCACCAACTTTCTGCAGTCTCAATTGCTGCGGACCCTCAAACTTCATGTGGCTGTCTGATTAGCACAAGAACAGAGTGTAGAGAGCTTCATGGAATGGATTTCCATGGCCAAGCAGCTGCATTGGATGCAGTGGTGTAAAGCACACCTTGGAGAGTATGTCTCCACTTTGGAGAACATTCAGAATGATTTATAATCAAAAGTGATGTAGCTATTCAGCATCATGACTTTACACAAGCCTGTTACTATATTATTTCCATAGAAATAATCATAAATGAATTTTTCTGCTCACTAGGGTCAAAACTGTTGTCTTTTTAAAGAGTTTAAGCAGTGTACTTATATGCATAATTTGTTAGAACAAATATTAGACATTAAATACTGGAAAATGTAAACTGAAACATGCCAACATTGAAAAATTGAGAAAGATAGATTTCAGAAGTTACTTAATTGAATTCAAGTGAAGTAATCTGAAATCAAATGGTTATTAGAATAGTACTTTCTGTACCTAATGGTAAAGGAATTCTAGTTAGAAAATAAATTTATCTAATTTTTCAGCTGCCTCAATGTGGTTGTACCAAATATAGCAAATAACAAACAAAACATATAATGGAAATTATGCCTCTGAAATCTGAGCTTAGCCAATCAAGTTTTCATAGTTTATGTTGTATATGAATATATAACAGAAAATGAAAAAAAAGGAGATTTATTTTTTTTAAATTTTGGAGCACAAATGTCCTACAATTCTGAACTGATCCTAATCACCTACTTTAAATCAGCCTGAAGGAGATCTACAAGTGAGTTTCCTTAGTTAAGCTTTGCTTTCTCCTGATAACACACTGACTTTCTATGTCACACACACACACACACACACACACACACACACACACACACACACACACACACACACACACACACACACACACACACACACACACACACACACGCACACACACACACACACACACACACACACACACAGAGACACACACGAGCACACAGAGCAGGTGTAGCCTCCAGATAACCAGAATCAGCTATGAACAGAAGAATACGACATGGCTGAGAAAAGCAAACAATGTTGACGAGAGGAAAGTGGCTGATGTGGTATGGTTTCAGACTTGATGAAGGGAGTAAATTCAGTAAAAGAGTGAAAAGAAAGTAAAAAAAACAGCCTTCAAAGCAATTTGATATATGAACTGAAGGAACAATGCAAATTCACCACATGGGCCATGGAAATGCTAAACAAAAAAAAAAGGGACTCATTTTCAGCTTACAGATCTGACATATATGGGAGTAGAATGGAGGGCCTGGCATTTGTGAAGCAGTTTTCTAGTCCTACTCACCATTCAACATGCTAGACACTACATGCCACATTTCCCTTTTCAAACATATTCAAACAACACTAGTTAATCACTTTATCTACCTTGCATACATGTTCATTACAATATATACTGCTCAAAAAATTAACAGAACCTTTGAAAATACATCAGATCTCAAAGGGGAAAAAAAACATGTTGGCTCAATATGGACTAAGTACTGTATTAGGAATGATAGGATGCTACATTGTTTGATCAAAATGAAGATGATCAACTTACAGAGGCCTGAATTCAAAGACACCCCCAAAAAAGTAAAAAAAAAATAATTATGCGGCAGGATAGTCCATTTTGCTGAAAATTCATTGCAGCAACTTATCATGGTACCTACTGTAGTAGATTGCATGACCCCTACGTGCTTCTGTGCATGCCCAGCAACATGCTCCTAATGAAATAACAGATAATGTCCTAGGGATCTCTTCCCAGATCTGGACCAGGGCATTTGCTGAGCTCCTGGACAGTCTGACCTGGTGGTGTCGGATGGACCGAAACACGTCCCAGAGATAGACTGGATTTAGGTCAAGTGAGAATCGGGGGACAGTGAGTGGTATTTATTCCTTCGCCCTCCAGGAACCGTATGCATACTTGCTACATGAGGCTGGGCATTGTCGTGCACCAGGAGGAACCCAGGACCCACTGCACCAGTGTAGGGTCTGACAATAGGTGCAAGGATTTCATCCCCATACCTAATGGCAGTCAGTGGTGCCATTGCCTAGGCTGTAGAGGTCTGTGCATCCTTCCATGGATACAACTCCCCACAGCATCACTGACCCACCACCCAACCAGTCATGCTGAACGATGTTAGAGGCAGCATAACATTCTCCACAGCTTCTCCAGACCCTTTCACATCTGTCACATGTGCTCAGGGTGAACCTGCTCTCATCTGTGAAAAACTCAGGGTGCCAGTGGTAGACCTGTCAATTTTGGTATTATGTGGCAAATGCCAATCTGGCTCCACAGCGCCAACAGTAAGCACAGGGCCCACTCATGATGTCTGTTTTTGATTATTTGGTCAGAGACATTCAATCAATGGCCTGCTGAAGGTCTTTTTATTTTTAAACCTGTCATGTCTGGCAGTTTTTGCAAATGGAATCATGATCTGAATGCATTATTGTACCAACTATATTTGCTTTTACAGGAAGAGCACTATAGGTTCTCTATAGGCTACTCTTGTTAATATTTGTCATTTCTTTTATTAATTCATTTTGTTTATTGTATGCTGGAGGTCATTTTGTAGAGCTCCGATAATGCTCATCCTGCTCCTCTTTCCCGAAAGGAGCAGAATCCAGTCATGCTGATGGGTTAAGGACCTTCTGCAGCCCTGTCCAGTTTTAGAGTAAAAAAAAAAAAAGGACAGACCAACCAAACAGAAAAATGGACAAAAAAAAAGCACCCCCCACCCCCACCCCTAAAAATAAGCAATACTACATGTAAATCATCATCATCACGTTCAGTCATGTAAATCTTGCCCTGTGTGTGGTCTTTGTCCTCAAAGCTCAGGTCCTTTACCAGAGGCCTGAGAGCTTAAAGGTCCTGCACAATATCTGTTCCTAGGACTGCATTCTTCTGGACAGAGAACTTCAATGTCATTCCTGGAATCTGCTGGAGTCATTCTCTCAGTTTGGAGGTCACTGCCCCGAATGTTCCGATTCCAGGTGGACTAGCCCCTAGTATTTCTCATGTTCCTTCTTCCTGATGTTACTGTCACTTGGTATTGCCACATCTATCACTATGGCCTTATTCCTCTGCTTGTCCACCACTACTATGTTCAGCTGGCTACCCATCACCAGTTTCTCCACGTATATCTGCAGTCTCAGTCACCTTGGAGGCGTCTTCCAGGCACACATTGGTGGCACAGATGTCACACCACCAATTAAGGAATCATTACTTAAAGAATCTTGTTCTTTAAGTAATGAGATAATCTTGTATTAAGATACAAGATTTCATTACTTATTTCAAAAAGGAGTGGGCAACATGTTTAGAAAACAATAAACTGCCAGGAATATTACTATGTGTTCTTTGGGAGGCAGGAAAGGCAAAATAATATCTTACTGTTCACATGAGAAAAAACACTTATAATTAGTGTTATAATTAGAACAAAACATTTAATCTTTAGAAGCTGCCTATGCTCCCTCCCCACAAAAACATATAATTAGAAACTTGAGAAAGCTGAAACTGGAATTAAATGAAATAATTGATAAGTAGAAACAATCTCTGGTGCAGATGCTGCGTTTGGAGAACTTTGAACATGGATATAAATCTGGACAAATCCTGGCCAACCAGTTAAAACTAAATAAAGAAAAAAAACAGCTACTTATTCTATTAAAGACTTGACTGGGAACATTACTCGTGATCCACAACAAATAAATAACTCTTTTGAAGACTTTTATGAAGCTTTATGCTCATCACAGATTAATCCATCTCATGCTGCCATTAAAGAATTTTTTTTAACAATACAAATCTATCAAAACTAAATGATGAACAAGTTGTGGCTATGAATATGCACCATTCAATGTCTGAAATCCATGAAGCCATCCAGAATTTTCCAAATAATGAAGCCCCGGATCCAAATGATTTTCCAGTAGAGTTCTAAAAATAATTTTGTTATGAGCTAGCACCCACATTTTTCACAATGGTGACTCAAATTCAGAATAATCACGCATAATCTCCAAACATGAACTCTGCCAACATTAACCTCTCAATAGAACTCACTACACAGGACAAAGGATGTTCCAAATTGGCCTCACACACCTAAGCACACACTGTACAGGCAACTCTGCTAAGAATTATATGCAATGTATGTTTTTCTACACCTGTTCAGAGGTTCTGTCAGAGGATATGTGAAGATCTATCCACATGGTTAATTTGCTCTATCCCAGCCTCACCCACACTGTGCATTTTGGGGAATATAAGTGACTTAGATATGGAAGCACAGTTCTTACTGCCATATGCATCCATCCATCCATTCTCTTCCGCGGGTGGGGGGGCTGGAGCCTATCCCAGCTACAGGGTACACCCTGTACGGGTTGCCAGCCTGTACCGGGGCTAACACAGAGACACTCACTTTCCCACCTGGCCAATTTATAGTGGCCAATTAGCCTAACCCCAGTAAGTGCATGTCTTTCAACTGTGGGAGGAAACCAGAGTACCCAGAGGAAACCCACGCAGACACGGGGAGAACATGCAAACTCCACAGAGAGAGAGGGGGGTCTGGGCCAAGGTAGAATCAAACCCAGACCTATTCTAACTGTGAGTCTGCAGTGCTAACCACACGCCACCATGCTACCATATGTATAGCTAAGAAAACTATCCTCATAAACTGGAAATCAAAAAATGGTCTCTGTGTTACTCATTATAGGAATTTACTTCTAGATTACTTAAGTCTCTTGAGAATGTCTCCTTCTTCTAAAAACCAGTTGTGGGACAGTTTGGACTGGTTGGGGACAGCTTGTCTCAGACTCATGTGTGCTGTACTGTATAGACCACAGTAGGTTGGGCCATTCCCGTGGTCTTGCTCGCTATGCCATATGGCCTCCCACCCTGTCTTTTTGTTTTTAATTACTAGGGGTGGGACTTTCAGGCGTTAATTTCGATTAATTAATTACAGGGAAAATAACGAATTTAATAAATTTAACGCATTTTAATCGCCCTTTACACCGTGGAATGTTTCTCAGTGCACAGACAGTGCACAGACAGTTCCAGGCATACAGATTATATCGACGCACAATGTGATGAGCATGATGAGCTGTGTACAAATTCAGGGGCCGCATCCTGCGAAGGACCCGGCCCACGTAGATGGGCTGGTTAAACGGAGAACAAACTTTTGCTCCTTTTTGTGGTTTCATTTTAATTATTTAATTCAAAACAAGCTGTTAAAACAAGCATAACACATTTCAACATCAAGGAATACAGTTGAGCGAATGATTAATTTCCAACTTTATTAAATGAGACATTAATGTTGAATAAAACTAGCCAGTTATGATTCTTAACTTTAATTTCAGGAGTTTGCTTAACCCAGTGCACTTCCACCCTTCGTTGGTCTGTGTAGTAGACTCGTGGGAAAACAAACCCAATTTTGAAGTTTAAACTTCTGTAGAGTGAGTCATTCATCAACCAAACTTAAATTAATATTTCTCATGTTAAATACTGAAATTTGATTAAAATGCAATTAATTTCGATTAATTAATTACAAAGCTTCTAATTAATTAGATTAATTTTTTTAATCGAGTCCCACCCCTAAAAATTACACAGTAGTCTCTACAGCTCACAACACATCACTACAGACATATGACTTTGGGGGGGTGGGCTTACCCAGAGGTGGGTGCATGGGGCTACTGAGATGACCCCGCTCACCTCTTCACTGCTGTCTGCCCCTCAATTTTATGGCATGCAGATGGCATGCAGGATATATAGCCTTGGTTCTTTATTGCTCCTATGTAGGTGCGGCGAGCACTCTCTCTCTCTGTCTCTCTGGCTTCTGGGGGGGCATCACTGCAGCTTCTCACCCTCATTCAAGTATGTTTCATGACGAATAAACAATACACAGAGATTTACACTCGCTCATTCACACAAAAACAAAGCAAGATTGTGTGCTTGTTTCCATTTCCGTTTTTGTCCCTCAGGTGCTGTTTGTTTTTGGGTTTTTTTGTGCTTTGTTACAGACGCAGTACTTGGCAACCAATTATATGTGCTCCATTTTTTCTTACAACACCCCCCCCCCCCCCCCCCCCCCCCCTTTCTGTCTCTTTTTTCTGCCTGTCAGCTCCGGAGTAAACAGAATTTAGTGATATCCATAGGTTCTAGATGTCGGGCTGTAATTGACTGCAAATGATTCTTTCCAAGTCTTAGTCCGTATATTTCAAATGATAAGGACTGTGTTTAACACTTCTGAAATATCAACTATGTATAAATATGGCTGTAATTTCTAAACAGTTAATGCAATACTTTGTCAAACCCCTTGAATTAAAGCTGACAGTCTGCAATTCAATTGCATCTTCACTGAAAATCCACTGTGGTGTTATACAGAGGCAGGTTTACAAAGATTGTGTCATTATCAAAAGGTTATGGGCCTAACTTTATATTTCAATGAGAAACAACATTCATTTGGAGTTAGCTTTAGCCACTAGATGCATGGCAACATTTTGAGAGCACTGCCTAGTGTTTAACAAGTATCTTGTGGTCCCATGAGGGCTTTTTAAAATTAAATTATAAGGAAAACAAAACAAAATCAAAACACAATGCCTAGGTACCACTGAGTGGACGTGAAATGCAAAGATGGTGGTAACTGAGTTCTTTGGAGATATTATGCTCCATAATCTGATTAAATCTATTAATTATCGACCAAGTCAACAATAACCAAAACTGAATCATTTTCTGTTTCACTTGTTCTTCAAATTGTGAAACAAATACTACACATGCAGATTCAAGTCCATGCAACTATTCCTCCTCTGATTTCATTCCACAGATTTTTAACAGTCTGTGTCAGTGTCATATGTATTCTTGCAACTTAATGACAATGATTAAGATTAAGATTAAGATTAAGATAGTGTTTATTTGTCACATGCACAGTTATACACAGTACAATGCACAGTGAAATGTATTTTGTACCTGCAACCATATATACACACACATATAAATAAGAAGAATAAAAAAAATAAAAAATAAAAAAAAGTAATTCACACTATACACTATACTCTATATACTATACACTATACACACTTTTATAAATTATAATATTTACATTGTGCAATAATGGTCCAGTTAGGGCTCAGAGTTGAGCAGACGGATGGCTTGTGGGTAAAAACTCTTCTTCAACCTTTCAGTCTTAGTCCTCAGGCAGCGGTAACGCCGGCCTGATGGGAGCAGGGAGAAGAGAGAGTGTCCGGGGTGGCTGGGCTGTTTTAGGATCTTCATGGCCCTCAGCCTGCACTGCTTGGTGTAAATGTCCTGCAGGTTGGGGAGGGTGGTTCTGATGGTCCGTTCAGCTGAATGAACCACCCTTTTTAGGGCCATGAAGTCCTGCTTGGTGCAGTTTCCCATCCAGGTGGTGATGCTCCCACGCATGATGCTCTCGATGGTGCAGGTGTAAAAGTTCCTGAGCACCTTGAGTGGGAGCTTGAAGTCTCTCAGCCGCCTGAGGAGGTAGAGACACTGTCTGGCCTTCTTCACAGTGATGTTTATGTGATGAGTCCAGGACAGGTCCTGTGAGATGGTCACTCCCAGGTATTTGAAAGTGTCCACCTCAGCACCACTGATGACAAGTGGATGGTAGTCCCTCTGCTGCTTCCTGCTGAAGTCCACGATCAGTTCCTTCGTTTTGCTGACGTTGAGCAGGAGGTGAAAGGGTTAAGGTGAGTAACACAGAAACAGCCAGTACTGCAAAAATGAAGCAGAACTGTAGTCACCCACCCAGCTGTGGGCTGATGCAACAGGAAGGAATACAGTATCTGCCATCTGGGGCTACCCAGACTTGGCTGTGTCTGGATAGCATCTGGATAGCCCCGCATGCTTTTAAGACACTAGCAAAACCTGCAATAATACTAGCAGGAGAACAGTGAAACTCACAAAGTTTGTTCAAAATCCTACACTTTGTGTACAGAAACAGAATGATGTGATTACTAACTGCCACCTTTACAACTGATTTTGTAAAATCATTATTAATACAATCAAACCTCCTAACAGCAGCTATTACACCCACACTAGGTGCAAAATTGAAGCTGCATAGTTCCTCAAACCAGAATCTTTACTTACTTGTATGGGGAAACTACTATAAAAAGAAGTCTAATTGTATAGAAATCCATGAGAAAATGATGTAGGACTTCAGTAAACACTTTATTGATGAGTTTACAACCCCATGTACTGTTTCAAAACTCAAAGAGAGTGAGATCCCAAGTTCTCAAGTGGGGGCTTCAGAACATGACTTCCTAAACCAGTGGGTGATGTTACTCTAACTAAGTCTATGTTTTACATAGAGTTACAGATCACCTATACCCATTTTCCTCTTATCAAAGCCACCCCTATCATATCATAGAAAGGACATGTAGACAGTGAGTGCAGCTAACACTTTCATCTTGCTTTCATTTTTTAAGTTTAAATTTGTAAAAAAAGCAAAAAAAGAATACAAAAGTTGATATTTTATATCCAACAAAAGCAACTAAAACAGAATCTTAAAAAAAAAAAAAAGCTTTCAGGTGTGTGGTATCTTTACCCCAGATACAAAATTATCTGCCAAATTCTCTCATTCCTTTTCTTGAAACCTTTTGCTGTTTGTGATATCTTTTAGTTTTTTCATTTGTTCATAATCCTCTCTGCTTCCACTTTTTCTGTCACCACACACAGACACATCTTCTCTTATCGTTCATCTCTCTTCCCTATGTTGTTTTGTGGTTTTCCAGATTCCCTTGTGGATAAGTTGTTGCCTTCAGAGTTGACTCCCTCACCAACACTAAATGCCACCAAATGGTGATTTCCTTTCTGTCAATAACAGAAGTCATCTATCTTGCTTCCTATTAATCTGGCATTGTGGCTTTTGGTGTACTTATATATATTTTTGTGTGTGTGTGTGTGTGTGTGTGTGTGTGTGCTTGTATACATCTATAATCAAACTAACCACCTGCCTCCTCATCCAACAGTTTTCATCAAGGAAGTAGCTGTGGTTAGAGCAAGCAAGATGTAGGCAGAGAGCATTGTGGTGCAAGTTTCTTAGTGCCTATTTGTGCGTTTGTGGTTTGTGTATGTGTATCAGGGTTTAGAGAGTGAATCAGCTCCACTTTACCAAGCCTCACTGCAGGTCACACTCTTAGACCACTGTAACCACGAGTGTGTGTATACAATTTTACTTATGTTGTGACGATATAAAGCTGCTTACACAATCACATGTGTAAAAACCTCACTTTTAGATACAAAAAGCAAGTAAATCATCACACTGTAACTCTAACAAAAAGAGTTGTTTAAGGGTTATAAGATTATGTTTAAGTAAATGCTGATTATGGCTGGTGTAAACAAACAACATAAATGTTACGCAAGTCACAAAGGGTGCTAAATGGTGTGCTCAAGGTTGCTTTATTTTGTTTATTTTGTCACAATGCAGTACAGAACTGAGTTAGCACTCTTCATCTACTGACTAACTGCACTTGACTAAGCTCACAGCCATAAGGGCATTAAACATGTAGACTCTATTCCAGTTATTAACTTTGGCACAAATAAAAAAAATATGAGAAAACAGATTTAAAACATTAATAAATAACACCAGAACAAAATTAAATATTCCTCTGTGAATCGCCACCTTATTGTGGTGGAGGGGTTTGTGTGTCCCAGTGATACCAGTGATGCCCGTGTGATGTTGTGCAGGGGCTTTACCCTCTGGTAAGGTCTCCCATGGTAAATTGGTCCCGGGTGAAAGGCCAGGCAAAAAGCAATTCCACAGACCCCTATGGAAAATACATCAAGGGAACTTTATACCCTGAGGAAATTACTTAAAAGGAAATGGCTCCCTCCCCAGGCAGGCCTAGGGAGGGAGCGCAAGGGAGAGCATCTGGTGGCCAAGCATTAGAATGTGGTGCCAGGCCGGGTGCAGCCTGAAGAGGAGACATGGGCCCAGCCTCTTGTAGGCCCAACAGCTGCAGGAGGTTTCGTAGGGCTTGCGTTCTATGTGTGCTGGGTGTTGGCCAAAGGGGGAGGCCCTGGCGGACAGATCCCCAGCTATCGAGACATGGAATGTCACCTCTCTGGTGGGGAAGGAGCCTGAGCTAGTGCGTGAAGTTGAGAAAGACCAGCTAGATATAGTTGGGCTCACCTCAGCACATGGCCTGGGCTCTCCTGGAGATGGGCTGGACTCTGTTCCAGTCTGGAGTTGCCCTCGGTTAAAGGCACCAAGCTTACTGCCTGTACGTTGGAGTTTTCACCGGTGGACGAGAAGGTTGCTTCTTTTGTAATCATATCATTTGACCTGATGACATATGTTCTGGACACTCAGGTGAAGAGAGCAGCTGAGCTTTCAACAGATTACTACCTGGTGGTGAGTTGGAATAGGTAGCAAGAGAGGGTGCTGGACAGACCTGGTGCACCTAAACATATAGTGAGGGTGCGCTGGGAACACCAGGCAGAGGCCTGCAAGATCCTCATCTCCCACCTCCAGGAGAACTTTGACAGCATTCTGAAGGAAGATGAGGACACTGAGTCTGAATGGACCATGTTCTGCACCTCCATTGATGAGGCTGCTCCTCAGAGCTGCGGCTGCAAGGTGATTGGTGCCTATCATGGTGATAATCCCTGAACCAAACGGTGGTCACAGGTGGTGAACAGAGTCATCAAGCTGAAGAAGGAGTCCAGCCTTGGTTGGCCTGTGGGACTCTGGAGACAGGATGGGTACTGGCAGGCCAAGCGGAATGCAGCTCGGGCAGTGGCCTTAGCAAAAACTTGGGTTTGGGAGAAGTTCGGTGAGGCCACGGGAAAAGGCTTTGGGATGGCCTTGAAGTGATTCTGAGAAACCGTGAGACGACTTAGGTGAGGAAACTGGTTCTATACTGACATGGTTTATAGTGCGGGTGGGGTGCTGCTGACTTCAACTGAGGCTATAGTCGGGTGGTGGAAGGAATACTTCAAAGACCACATGAATCCCACTGACATCTGTAGAGGAAGCAGAGTCCGGGGACAAGGGGAACAACTCGCCCATCACTGGGGGTGAGGTCACTGAGGTGGTTAAACAGCTTCTTGGTGGCAGGGTCCCTGGGGTGGTTGACATGCATCTGCAACATCACATGGAGATCTGGGGTGGTGCTACTGGATTGTACACAGGGGTGGTTGTCCTCTTCTTTAAAAAGGGGGACTGAAGGGTGTGCTCCAACTATTGGAGATCACTCTCTTCAGCATCCCCGGGTAAGGTTTATGATGCTGGAAAGGATGGTTCATCGATGAGTTGAACCTTAGATTCAAGAGGAACAATACGGTTTTTGTCCTGGCCGTGGAACACTGAACCAGCTCTTTATACTCTCAAAGATATTTGAGTGTGCATGGGAGTTTGTTTGTCCTTGGTCTCCATAGTCTTTCATAGGACTGTGTAGGTGGGACACTCACCTAAGCACAGCTTCTGATCTGCTGATCGTAGGTGAACACCCGAGGCCGCTGTCACTCTCTCTGTGGGTAGGAGTGTGATGGGAGTGTATGACACTCCTCTGTGTTTGAGTCTCTCTCTCTCTGGTGGACCTGTTCTTTATCAAAAGGATGCTCACTGCACTGCTCCTGGTTTGTCCATTCTGCAGCTCACCTTCTTCCACCATATCCTCCTCTTCAGGCTTATTAACTAATTCTTGAGGTTCCTTGAGTTGTGGCTCATGGGTCTCAACCTCTGGAGTGTGATGAGCTCTGCTGTCTTCTTGGCAACACAGGACCGGAGAATTCCACACTAGAGCACCATTTTCATTACTGTCTGTCTCCTTATTTTCTCGTAATGGCTGTTGTTGCCTTTTATTCTTTGTTTGTGTTTTTCTCTTTTTCTTGTTTGATGGTTTATCTTTTCTTTCCAAAGGCAAGCCACAGGGAAGTGTTACTTGACTTCTTGAATATGTTGCACATGAGTTGTCATCTAAATAGTGCTGAGAGATAACATCTCTAAGACCCTTTAGGCAGTCCTCCATACTCCTTTGAAACTCTACTGAGGCTGAACTCAGGTCAAACAATATGTGGTTCCACTGGTACAAGCCCTAAGATGTGATGAATTCTGCAAGGAAGTGACTTACTGGATCTAGAAAGCCCTGGTAATACGCTTTGCCTTGACTGATGAAATAGAACCAGGAACTGCAATGGAGGGAATCTAAAATATTTTGTCTGGTATACTGATTTTCTGTTGAATGCTCTGTGGGAAGAGAGAAGAGCCTCAGTTCACCCAAAGTTTTATGTACACTTTTTATGGGGATTGCTGAATATTTGTCTGAATAGGGACAATTAAAGCAATTTTTATCCCCTTCCTCCCTGCAAGGACTGTCCCTACACTGTGAGTTTCATCTGGTGTCTGCAATAGCTTCAGCACACACTTGGCTGTTTTGACTGACACTGAGAATGTTTGACTGATTTTCTGTATATTCTTTGTTTTGAAATGGCCTTTTCCTACTTGCCCATTGCCATTACCTGTATTATATCAAAGCCAATCATAGACTGTTCTGCCACAAACTAACTCACTAGAAACTGAGTGATTGTTACATCCAGAGAAAACTCTGTCTCTATCTATCTATCAATCATTTATGTGGTACCTCTGCCCTAATGCCTTCAATAAGTTTAACCGTCTGAAGGTTACGGCATAAGTGGACACGAGATGAGAACTGGGAACTGTTGGAATGCTACTATATATGTAATCCCAGCGAGAGGGGTTACATGAAGAGGATGTGGGACCTATGGATTATTTGAAACCCAACATCCACACTGACAACAAAACAACTTGTGGCTCAGTGTTCCAACATACTATGGAAGCAGCTCCAACCTCAGCTAGAGATTGATGAGGTACAACACAAATGCTATGGCAAGGGGGAGCCAGGACGACAGGTCAGGGGGAAGATTTCATCATCCCCACACTCCGAGTTTGGGTACCAATCCTCAATAATAATAACAAGTACACTGAATAGCAGAGCAGCTGACTTGAAATATAAGATCATGGCTAAGAAGGCAAACTGGACACCTCAACGCCGACTACCAAGACTATGTGAAGTACTCTCTGAAGACCTACTAGAAGATGCAAATGCAGCACTACGGAAATCCCTACCAGTACCATCACTGAAACCAATCAGTTGATGTATAACACGGCAGCAGTGATCCTTGAGATGCTTGGCTATAAGATGAACAGCACTAAGGAGCAGCACCCTCCATGGAAACGACGATTGGAGGCTCAGATCAAGGCAGTATGGAGGGAAGTTAGCCAGCTCTTAGAGTTGCAGAAACGTGGGATGAAGAAGAAAGCAGTGCCTAAGAAGTACAACAGGCTGTCCATACCTGAGGCCCTAGAGACTGCCAAGCAAAGACTTACAGCCTTGGCTAACCACCTGAAGAGGTATACCAGGGAGATAGAAGCCAGGAAAATAAACCGGATGTTCTCCACCGAACCATCCAAGGTATACTCTCAATGGCAGGGGAACAATATGAGAATAGCACCCCCACCAAGGCTGGAGATGGAGCAATACTGGAAGAGCATATGGGAGAAGGATGCGTCACACAACACCAATGCTCAGTGGCTAGTGGATCTAAGAGCAGACCACAGCAACCTCTCAGAACAGGCCCCAGTAACCATCACATTGGCAGACATCCAAGAAAGAGTCTCACACATGAAGAGCTGGACAGCACCAGGCCCTGATATGATTCACGCCTATTGGCTAAAGAAGCTAACTGCACTCCACGAGCACCTGGCAGCACAAATGAACCAGCTGCTAGAGGCTAAGACAGACCCAGGCTTGCTGACCAAGGGTCGGATGGTCCTGATCCCCAAGGACCCCCAGAAGGGACCAGTCCCATCCAACTACCGGCCCATAACCTGCCTCAGTACAACATGGAAACTCCTGTCAGGCATCATAGCAGCTAAAATGAGTAGGCATGTGGCACAATACATGAGCGAGGCCCAGAAAAGGATAGGCAGAGAGACCAGGGGAGCAAAACACCAGCTACTAGTAGATAAAGCAGTCATTCGAGACTGTAAGACCCGGCTGACCAACATGTGCACTGCCTGGATTGACTACAAGAAAGCCTATGACTCGATACCGCACAAATGGATCCTTGAATGCCTAGAACTGTATAAGATCAACAGGACCCTAAGAGCCTTCATCAAGAACTCAATGGGTATGTGGAGAACAACACTAGAGGCCAACTTCAAGCCCATTGCACAAGTCAAGATTCAAGATTCAAGTAGTTTATTGTCATGTACACCGCAAAACACTGTGGTTATGCTGAGCAATGAAATTCTTACTTGCGACTGCTTTACAAACAATTGAAATAAGCAACTAAGTTAAAATAAAATTTAAGAACTAGTATATTAGGAAAGTAAAAGTAGAAAATAAAAATAAATAAATAATAAAGCAAGTCCAATATATACAGATATATACAGATGAAAGAAAGGCAGGTAATCACAGTTTGGTAATCAGTCAGTGGTTCAGTAGCCTGATGGCCTGTGGATAGAAACTGTTTTTTAGTCTGGTTGTTCTTGCTTTTACACTCCTGTAACGTCTGCCAGACGGCAGGAGTGTGAACAGTGTGTGCTGTGGGTGGGTACGGTCCTTGATGATGTTGTGTGCCCTCTTTATTACCCGGGTATTATAAGTGTCCTGTAGTGATGGGAAGGCAGCTCCACAGATGAATTGTGCTGTTTTGATGACACGCTGGAGAGCCTTCCTGTCCTGACTGGTGCAGTTTCCATACCACAGTTTGTCAGGATGCTCTCCACAGTGCATCTGTAAAAGTTGCTGAGGAGCTTAGGGGATAATCCGAATTTACTCAGTTTCCTTAAGAAGAAGAGTCTCTGCTGAGCTTTCTTGACAGTCTGTGTTGTGTTGTAGGTCCAGGTGAGGTCTTCACTGATGTGGGTGCCAAGGAATTTGAAAGTCTTCACTCTCTCCACCTGAGTCCCGTTGATGAATAATGGAGCATGCTGGTCTCTTCTCTTCCTCGGGTCAATAATCATCTCCTTAGTCTTCTCTGTATTTAAGGAGAGATTATTTTCCTGGCACCAGGACACCAGCTGGGCCACCTCTTCCCTGTAAGCTGCTTCCTCTCCCCCAGTAATCAGCCCAATGACGGTGGTGTCGTCAGCAAACTTGACGATGGAGGTGTTGCTTTGGGAGGGGATGCAGTCGTAGGTGAAGAGGGTGTACAGGAGAGGACTAAGCACACAGCCTTGTGGGGTCCCAGTGCTCACTGTCTTTGTTTCTGATGTCCTGGTACCAACTCTGACTGCCTGAGGTCTGTCTGTAAGGAAGTCCAAGACCCAGCGGCAGAGGGAGGGTGGTATTCCGAGGGTGAACAGCTTTTCAACCAGCCTGCTTGGGATGACAGTGTTGAAAGCTGAACTGTAGTCTATAAACAGCATTCGAACATAAGTGTCCTTATTTTCAAGGTGTGAGAGGGCTGTATGGATGGCTGCATTAACAGCATCATCAGTTGAACGGTTCTGACGGTATGCAAATTGCAGGGGATCTAATGTGTCCGGAATGGATCCTTTAATATGGGACATGACCATCCTCTCAAAGCACTTCATTACAAGTGAAGTGAGTGCAATGGGACGATAGTCATTCAAAGAGGTTGTGTTGGTTTTCTTGGGGAGGGGCACTATAGTGGTGGACTTGAAGCATGTGGGCACAGATGATTGGGAGAGGGACAAATTAAAAATATCTGTAAAAACCTCGGCCAGCTCTGAAGAGCAGACCCTCAGAGCACGGCCAGGGATGTTGTCGGGGCCAGGTGCTTTTCGGGGGTTGGTCCTCCTCAGGGCCTTGCACACCTCAGTCGATGTTACAGTGGGTGAAGAGCTCTGTGTTGCCTCCGGTAGTAGAATCTCTCTACGTTGGATGGAGTTGAGGGTGTCAAAGCGAGCATAGAACTGGTTCAACTCATCTGGTAGGGCGTTGTTGCAGGCTGTGATCCTGCTGTTCCTCTGCTGAAAGTCAGTGATGTGTTACAAGCCCTGCCACATGCGTCGGGAATCAGAGTGTTTGTAATATCCCTCCAGCTTCAGTCTGTACTGCCTCTTGGCTTCCCTGATGGATCTACGTAGGTCATATCTGGTCTTTCTGTAGCCCTCCGTGTCACCAGAGGCAAATGCAGTTGAGCATGCATGCAGCATGGAGCGTACCTCACAGTTCATCCATGGTTTCTGGTTGGGATATATCTTGCAGCATTTGGTGGGGACAATATTATCAATGCATGTGCTGATATAACTGGTAACCACTGATGCATATTCCTCTAAATCCACAGAACTGTCCTCTCTCAGAGCAGCATTCTTAAACACATCCCAGTTTGTGGCATTAAAGCAGTTCTGAAGCAGCAGATCAGTCTCTTCACTCCAAACTTTAATGGTTTTAATTGCTGGGGGGGCTTGTTTGAGGAGCTGCCTGTACTTTGGATAGAGGAACACAGAAATATGGTCGGACTGTCCAAAATGTGGGCGGGGCACAGCCTTGTATGCATCCTTCACATTGCTGTACACGTGATCCAGAATGTTGTTATTCCTTGTGGGAAAGCTCACATGTTGATGGAACTTAGGGAGAACAGTCCTGAGGCTGCAATTGTTAAAATCCCCGGCAACAACAAACACAGCATCTGGGTGGGCGGTCTCATGTTTGCTGATGATGTCGTGCAGTACTCCTAGCGCTGTGGTCCGATCGGCCCCGCGGCGGGATATAAACAGCCAGCATTAACACAGCACTGAACTCCCTCGGTAAATAAAAGGGTCTGCACTTCACCATCAACACTTCGATGTCAGTACAACAGTGTTTCTCCACCACCTGAACGTCCACACACCATCGCTTGTTGACATAAACACATACACCGCCACCTTTGTTTTTACCCGAGGCAGATGTGCGGTCTCTGCGGTGCACTGAGTGGGTCTGTAGTTGAATGGCCGAGTCCGGCGTAGTTGCAGTGATCCAGGTTTCCGTGAAGATCAGAGCACAGCACTCCCTGATCTCCCGCTGAGCTATTGTCCTAGCTCTCAGCTCGTCCATCTTGTTTTCGAGAGAGCGGACATTAGCTACCAAAAGGCTAGGCAATGGTGGTCGTGTGGCTCTAGCCTTTAGTTTAGCATGTAGCCCTCCTCTCTTGCCACGCTTCCGTCTTGGATGCGCTCGTTGTCGGCTGCTCTGCCTGCCTGAGCGTGATCGTGGTGTTACGGCCTGCTGGCTGGAGCTGGCATGATCCAAACACAGAAGAAGGCTATGGTCCAAAAGGTCTAAGCTAAGCCCATGGGAAACTTTTCCAATGTCCAATAGTGTTTCTCTGCTGTACGTGATCCTTGAGTACAAGCACTGAATATTAGCCACACAAACTAGCACTAGAATAAACAACAAATACAATTGGTGTAGGGAGCGCGTCGCAAACACGTCTGCCACGGAGGGCGCCATGTTGAAATGTATCAAGTCAACATCAAGTGTGGGATTTACCAAGGAGATGCTCTGTCCCCACTGCTGTTCTGCATAGGCCTGAATCCCCTCAGCCAGATCATCAACAAGACTGGCTATGGCTACTGACTACGGAATAGAGCAAACATCAGCCACCTCCTGTACATGGATGACATCAAGCTGTATGCTAAGAGTGAACGAGATATCGATTCGCTGATCCATACCACCAGAATCTACAGCAATGATATCGGCATGTCATTCGGACTGGAGAAGTGTAGTCGGATGGTAACTAAGAGAGGAAAAGTAGTCAGAATTGAGGGGATTACACTACCAGAAGGCAACATTGCAGACATTAAGGGCAGCTACAAGTATGGGAAGAACAAGATCCGGGCTATCAACACCTATGCCCTGCCAGTTGTCAGATACCCTGCTGGGATAATAAGCTGGCCAAAGGAGGAAATGGAAGCCACTGATGTTAAGACAAGAAAGCTCCTCACCATGTATGGAGGGTTTCACCCCAAATCCAGCACCCTGAGACTGTACGCTAAGCAGAAGGCAGGTGGCCGAGGACTAGTGAGTGTCAGAACCACTGTCCTAGAAACAATGAAGATCAATGAATACATCAGGAAGATGGCCACAAAGGATCATGTGCTTAGTGAGTACCTCAGGCAGCACAAACCTGAGAAGGAAAAGGACGAAAATCAGGAACCATCATGGAAGGACAGGCCTCTGCATGGCATGTACCACCGGTAGATAGAAGAAGTGGCTGACATAGAGAAATCCTACCAATGGCTGGACAAGGCTGGACTGACAGACAGCACAGAGGCACAAATCATGGCAGCACAAGAGCAACCTCTAAGTACAAGATCAATAGAGGCTGGGATCTAAAAAATAATTGTTTGTGTATTTTATTTTTGGAGAGACAACACATTATGTTAGGCCAACTTGCTGTGAAAAAAGAACGAGTGGGACCAACAACTGCAAAAAACTGAGCTAACTTTATATTTAGAATAGTATAACAGGCCAACTGGACTCCAATGAGAAGCATTAAAATTAAGTTGACTCAGCAACTTTAACAAGCTGTGCTAACTCAATATTTTATCTTGGAGAGAAGTTGGGCCAACTTTGACCCAACAGACAAAAATAAGTTGAATTAAGTCTGAATTTAAAATTTCTGCCTACTTAATATTTTTGAATTGTGTATATGTTGTGTCAACTAAAATGCAAACTAAAGTTTTGTGTTTGCCCAACACCTTTTTTTTTTTTTTTTACAAAGTTGAGTAAACTCAAAAATGCTGTGTGACTTGTTTACAGTGTGGACTGTCCCTGCTGCTGTAGGCATCAACTCCTTAAGCCAAGCTTGTTGCAAAGAACAGATACAGGTATTGATTAATGAATGTAATATCTTGCCATATCTTGTACATGGATGACATCAAGATGTTCAGCACAAGTCAAAAGTTTGGACACGCTCACCTCTTGACCCACCAATCCACCTTACCAGGATCTACAGCGAGGACATCAGTATGTAATTCAGACTGGATAACTGTGGCTGAATGGCTGAAAAGCGAGGGAAGGTGATCTGAAATGAAGGGGTGGAGTTGCTGGAAGCTGGAATTGAAGGTTGCTACAGCTACAAGTACCTGGGCATTGCACAGTCCAGCAGGAACCATGATAAAGATGCACAAAGTTCAGCCACAGCCAAATGATTCCAGAAAGAAAGGCAAGTGCTGAGAAGCCAATTGAATAACATGAACAGGATCCAAGTGATCAACACATATGCTGTATTATCAGATGCCCAGATGGAATAATAATAAGCTGGCCACAGCAGGAGATAGATGCCACTGATGTCAAGACATGAAAACTCCTCACAATGCACAGGTGTCTGTACTTAAAGTACAGCACCCTGAGGCTCTATGGCCAAGGGAAAGAGGGTTGAGTATCAGAGCCACAATCCAGGATGAAACATGGAGCAACTGTGAATACATCAGGAAGATGGCTCCCCGAGACGAATTGCTCCATGAATGCTTCAGGCAGCTGAAGACAGACAATGATGAGGAACAGGAAGAGTAACTATCATGTCACCAGTGGCAGGAAAAAGCAAGAAAAAGCAGAAAAGGCAGGCCTAAAGGACAAAACAGAGGCTGCCATTATGGCGGCACAGAGAATAGGCCTTAAGCATCAGATCCACAGAGGCAGAAGTATGCCAAAGCTGACAGGACCCAAGTTGCAGACTGTGCAAAGGTACCCTGGAGGTTGTCCAACACACCAAGAGGCACAACAACCAAGTGGCTGGGATAGTGCACAGGAACATCTGTGCCAGATATGGACTAGATGTCCCCAAGTTCCAGTGAGAGACACCACCATAGGTGCTTGACAACAACATGGTTAAAATCCTGTGGAACTTCAAGGTCCCAACAGACCATCAGCTGCTGACCAGCCAGACATAGAATATAGGCTGACATAACCACAGTAGTGAAAGACGTGGCAATCTCAGCAGACAGCAGCACCATGAGAAAATGAACATGAACAAAATAAACCAGGGACTAAAAGAACAAGTGGAGCTGATGAAAAAGGTCCAAAGTAGTCCCAGTGGAAATAGGGAATAAAGGCGCTGTAACTGCCAAACTGGAATAATGGCTCCAGCAAATTCCAGGCACAGCATTAGAGGTCTCTGTTCAGAAGAGTGCAGTCCTAGGAACAGCTAACATACTGCAACCCTTTAAACTCCCAGGCCTCAGGTAGAAAACCCGAGCTTGAGGTAAACATATAGCATCCTCCAGGGGATAAGAAGGGGATTGAAAAAAAATATATCTCATTTTATATTTATTAGGGGTGGGACTTTAACGCGTTAATTTCGATTAATTAATCACTGGGAAAATAACGAATTAAAAATTTTAACGCATTTTAATCGCACTTTGCACCGTGGAACATTTTCAGTGCACGAGTTCTGGGCATACAGATTATATCGATGCACAATGTGATAAGAATGATGAGCTGTCCAAATTCAGGGGCCGCATCCTTCGAAGGACCCGGCCCACGTAGACCAGGTCCTTCGCAGCCCACGAAGACTGCAAAGGCTGGAAGTGAGCAGCTTGCCTTAATATCAGCTTCACCTGCCCTCACCTCAGTGTAGCTCATTTCGCCTAGCAACCGTCAGTGTGAAGCACAGCTGTGGAAAAGCAGCTGGTTAAACGGAGAACGAACTTTTGCTCCTTTTGTGGTTTAATTTTAATTATTTTATTCAAAATAATCTGTTAAAACAAGCATAACACATTTCAGCATCAAGGAATACAGCTGAGTGAATGATTAATTTCCAACTATATTAAGTGAGACATTAATGTTGAATAAAACTATCCAGTTATGATGCTTAACTTTAGTTTCAGGAGTTTGCTTATCACAGGAGCACTTCCACCCATTGTTGGTCTGTGTAGTAGACTGGTGGGAAAATAAACAAGATTTTGAAGTTTAAGCTTATGTATATTGATTCATTCATCAACCAAACTTAAATTAATATTTCTGATGTTAAATATTTAAATGTGATTAAAATGTGATTAATTTCGATTAATTAATTACAAAGTTTCTAATTAATTAGATTAATTTTTTTAATTGAGTCCCACCCCTAATATTTATACATGTTTTAAATATTTTTTTTTTACATAATTAATTTCCTGTACCATTTCAGGACTCCGAGGCAAACTGGTTAAATAAACAACTAACTTTTAACAAGGTTGAATGCAGGAGTCCAAGAATATCAAAATCCAAAATTGAAAACAACTCAAAAATTTTCATGACTACAGAGGCCTTCTACTACAAAGCAAGTTCAGCATTCCCAGAGTATATTTCCATTATCTGGATTCACTTACACTCACACTGGCAATCAGGATGTTGGAAGTAAGCACTTTTACAAAACCTTCATTGGTCTATAAGCATATCTATAAGCAGTCTACAAGTCTACAAGCACTAAAACAGGACACATACGCTATACTTCTAGACCTCCTATCACATTTGTACACAGACTGAGCCTGGTTGAATTTTATTTTTAGATTTAATCTTTGCTCTCAGACCACAGAGGCGGTAGCTGAGAGAATAACATTTAAAACTGCCAGGAGCAGGTTTTTTTCTGAGTTTCAGTTTAAAATTGGCTGGCAGCACCACCTTTTCACTGATTCTATTATTTACAGCATGTTTTAAATGTGTTATTGAATCTCTGCTGGGTGAATACATTTTATATGTGCAGCTTGTTAAGCTGTACCTTACTAAATCCACTGAATGAAGAGCAAACTGTGTGTCACATTGTCACGGGAATGTGCCTCTATTAATTTGGTGATTTAGAAAATGTAGAAAACAGGGTCATACTTCATTCCAGTCTGTTGCTAAGTCTCTTTTACACTGCTGGAATTGCAGCTTACAGAATACAGAACGCACACCAAAAATAATAAAATTAATCACTGAGTATGTTCTCGGTGTTGCTGTTTATTTCTAAAGTGGTGCCCTGAAACTATACTAGATAAGAAACTGTACTGGATGTAATTGGAGACTGTCCCAGAGCCTAGGAAAGGTGATGTGGAAATTGCTTTAGCTTGTTAGCAGATCAAAGTGAAATTCCTTTTATTGACTGAACAGGTATTCTTGGTGTGTTCTAGTAGCTGTAATTCCATCAGTGCAAAAGAGAATCAGCAGCAGATTAGAATCAAGTATAACAACATTTATACACGTTCTCAATTATCAAATGACGATATGGACATTCTCGTAACAATGTGACACACAATTTGTGGAACTTGTAATTGAAGAAATCCCTCAATTAATGCCAAATTGTTTGCTGCTATAGTGTGCAGCTCCATGTGTAGCTTTATTTGCTTGGATTTGCTTACCTTGGACTGACCTGGTGTTCCTCTGTGCAGACTTTCCAGTCCTGAGAAATCTCAAACATAGAATCTGAAAGTGAGTCTTCTGTGAAATTAACTGTACAGAGATTTCAGTGGACCCTCTAATCTGAAATACTGCCTCGCAGTACTCCTCCGTGAATCGCCACCTTATCGTGGTGGAGGGGTTTGTGTGTCCCAGTGATCCCAGGAGCTATGTTGTCTGGGGGCTTGTCCCCCTGGCAGGGTCTCCCATGGCAAACTGGTCCTGGGTGAGGGTCCAGACAAAGAGCGGTTCAGAAGACCCTTATGAGTGAAAAAACAAGGGAACAGTTTACCCTGCCCGGGATGGGGTTACCGGGGCCCCACCCTGGAGCCAGGCCTGGGGAGGGAGCTCGAGGGAGAGCGTCTGGTGGCCAGGCATTAGCCCGTGGTGCTTGGCCGGGCGCAGCCCGAAGAGGTTACATGGGCCCGCCCTCCTGCAGGCCCACCACCCGCAGGAGGTGTCGTAGGGGTCGGGTGCAATGTGTGTCGGGCGGTGGCCGAGGGCGGAGGCCCTGGCAGACCGATCCCCGGCTATCGAAACTGGCTGTTGGGACATGGAATGTCACCTCTCTGGTGGGGAAGGAGCCTGAGCTAGTGCGTGAGGTTGAGAGATACCAGCTAGACATAGTTGGGCTCACCTCAACGCATGGCCTGGGCTCTGGAACCAGTCTCCTGGAGAAGGGCTGGACTCTGTTCCAGTCTGGAGTTGCCCTCGGTGAGAGGCGGCGAGCTGGGGTGGGTATTCTTGTATCCCCCCGGCTTGCTGCCTGTACGTCGGAGTTTTCACCGGTGGACGAGAGGGTAGTTTCCCTGCGCCTTCGGGCTGGGGAACGGGTCCTGACTGTTGTTTGCGCTTATGCGCCGAATGACAGTTCAGGGTACCCACCGTTTTTGGAGTTGCTGGGTGGGGTGCTGGAGAGTGCTCCATCTGGTGACTCCATAGTCTTGCTGGGAGACTTCAACGCTCACGTGGGCAATGACAGTGAGACCTGGAGGGGCGTGATTGGGAGGAACGGCCTGCCCGATCTGAACCCGAATGGTGTTTTGTTATTGGACTTCTGTGCAAACCACAGTTTGTCCATAACAAACACCGTGTTCGAACACAAGGATGTCCATAAGTGCACATGGCACCAGGACACCCTAGGTCGCAGGTCGATGATCGATTTTGTAATCGTATCATCAGATCTGCGGCCGTATGTTCTGGACACTCGGGTGAAGAGAGGAGCTGAGCTGTCAACTGATCACCACCTGGTGGTGAGTTGGATCAGGTGGCGGGGGAAGATGCTGGACAGACCTGGCACACCTAAACGTATTGTGAGGGTGCGCTGGGAACGCCTGGCAGAAGCCCCAGTCCGGGAGATCTTCAACTCCCACCTCCGGCAGAACTTCGACAGCATTCCGAGGGAGGCTGAGGACATTGAGTCCGAATGGACCATGTTCCGCACCTCCATTGTTGAGGCTGCTGCTCAGAGCTGTGGCTGCAAGGTGGTTGGTGCTTGTCGTGGTGGTAACCCCCGAACCAGATGGTGGTAACCGGAGGTGAAGGGAGCCATCAAGCTGAAGAAAGAGTCCTATTGGGCTTGGTTAGCCTGTGGGACTCCGGAGGCAGCTGACAGGTATCGACAGGCCAAGCGGAATGCAGCTCGGGTAGTGGCCAAAGCAAAAACTCGGGTGTGGGAGGAGTTCGGTGAGGCTATGGAAAAAGACTTTCGGACGGCATCGAAGCGATTCTGGCAAACCGTCAGGCGACTCAGGAGGGGAAAGCAGTGCTTCACTCACACTGTTTATAGTGCGGGGGGGGTGCTGCTGACTTCAACTGAGGCTATAGTCGGACGGTGGAAAGAATACTTCGAGGACCTTCTGAATCCCACTGACACGCCTTCTGTAGTGGATCAGAGTCTGGGGATGAGGGGGATGACTTGACCATCACTGGGGGTGAGGTCACTGAGGTAGTTAAACAACTCCTTGGTGGCAGAGCCCCTGGGGTGGACGAGATTCGCCCTGAGTTCCTGAAGGCTCTGGATGTTGTAGGGCTGTCTTGGTTGACACGCCTCTGCAACATCGCGTGGAGATCTGGGGCAGTGCCATTGGATTGGCAGACCGGGGTGGTGGTCCCCATCTTTAAGAAGGGAGACCGGAGGGTGTGCTCCAACTTTCGGGGGATCACACTCCTCAGCCTCCACGGTAAGGTCTATGCCAGGGTGCTGGAAAGGAGGGTGCGTCCGTTAGTCGAACCTCGGATTCAGGAGGAACAATGCGGTTTTCGTCCTGGTCGTGGAACGCTGGACCAGCTCTTTATCCTCTCAAGGATATTCGAGTGTGCGTGGGAGTTTGCCCAACCAGTCTACATGTGCTTTGTGGACTTGGAGAAGGCATTCGACCGTGTTCCTCGGGGTGTTCTTTGGGAGGTTCTGCGGGAGTATGGGGTGTCTGGCCCATTGTTGCGGGCCATTCAGTCCTTGTACAACCACAGTGAGAGCTTGGTCCGTATAGCCGGTAATAAGTCGGATTTGTTTCCTGTGGGTGTTGGACTCCGTCAGGGCTGCCCTTTGTCACCGATTCTGTTCATAATTTTTATGGACAGAATTTCTAGGCGTAGCCAGGTGGCGGAAGGCTTCTTCCTTGGTGGCCTCAGAGTCTCATCTCTGCTTTTTGCAGATGATGCGGTTCTGTTGGCTTCATCACGGGGGGGCCTCCAGCTCGCAGTGGAACGGTTCGCAGCCTAGTGTGAAGCGGCTGGCATGAGAATCAGCACCTCTAAGTCTGAGGCCATGGTCCTCAGCCGGAAAAGGGTGGAGTGCCATCTCCGGCTCAGGAACGAGTTCTTGCCTCAAGTGGAGGAGTTTAAGTATCTCGGGGTCTTGTTCACGAGTGATGGGAGAAGGGAACGGGAGATCGACAGGCGGATCGGGGCTGCTTCTGCAGTGATGCGGACGCTGCACCGGTCCGTCGTGGTGAAGAGGGAGCTTAGCGTAAAAGCGAAGCCCTCGATTTACCGGTCGATCTACGTTCCTACCCTCACCTATGGTCACGAGCTTTGGGTAGTGACCGAAAGAATAAGATCGCGAATACAAGCGGCAGAAATGAGTTTCCTTCGAAGGGTGGCTGGCCTCTCCCTTAGAGATAAGGTGAGGAGTGCGGCCATCCGGGAGGGGCTCGGAGTAGAGCCGCTGCTCCTCCACATCGAAAGGAGCCAGTTGAGGTGGCTCGGGCATCTGATTAGGATGCCTCCTGGCCGCCTCCTGGGTGAGGTGTTCCGGGCATGTCCCACCGGGAGGAGGCCCCGTGGTAGACCCAGGACACGCTGGAGAGATTGTGTATCTCGGCTTGGCCTGGGAACGCCTTGGGGTCCCTCCGGATGAGCTGGAGGAGGTGGCTGGGGAGAGGGAAGCTTGGGCTTCTCTGCTTAGGCTTCTGCCCCCGCGACCCGGCCCCGGATAAGCGGAAGAAAAAAGGAAGGATGGATGGATGCCTCGCAGTATTACCTGTTTATTCTGTGTGTCAGCAAGAAATCTGTTCAACTTTTACTTCAGTGACTTGTGTTTGAGTCCAGGTTTGAGTCTGAACATTGACAAAAATACACTGCTCAAAATTTAATTGTAGGAACACTTTGACAACAACCAAAAATCAAAGTGAAATCAAAGCCATCCTGGAGGCATTGAACCGCCTTTGCGGTCCAGGTATGACCTCATGCTACCAGCAGTGACACTGACCCTAGCGAAATGCAAAACTAGTGAAAACACAGTCAGAAAAGATGGAGAGGAAAATGTGAGTGGGCTCCACCTGTAAAACCAATCCTTTTTTGGGGGTTATGCCATTGTTGCCTCTGTAGTGCACTTGTTAATTCCATTAACAGCAGGTAAAACTAATAGCTGTGAAGCACAATGTCTCAGCTTTCAGAAACGGTTTGAGTTTTGTCCGATAGGACAAACGGTCCTGTAATTACGGTACTTCAAAGTGTGGTTGATCAGACGTCTCAGCGGTGATACCCTCAGTGTTAACCAGCTGTTCATGGCAGGTAAGGGCAGGTCTCAGGTGCATTAGCGGTGATCGCCCGGTGTTATGGGGCTAATAATTTTTTAAAAAATCTTTGTGGTGGCTTACAGAGACTAAACTGTTAAAATCACATCTTTTTCCAAATATTGGAGCAACACTAGACCAGATATGCATGAAATGCACAGTATGAGTCTTACTTTAGCCTGGCTCCCTGGCTTCATGTTTAAGAAAGGACTTTTTGCTCCAATTGGTCAACATCATGGACATATTCTGAAACAACAGGAGAGAAGATTTTTATAAGGTGTCATGGCTGGGGGCTAAAGGACTCAAGCAGGCAGAAATTCCAGGTTAGAGTTTGACAGTGTTTATTTTACAATGTGCAGAGGGTAAGGGGGAAAACAGGTATGCTTTCTTCTCTCTCTTGGGGTCCAATCCAATTCACACTCTGACCCTCTCCTGTGATGGTCCATGGTCCAGACTCACATCCCTTGTCTCATCTGGAATGTTCTTGACTCCTTTCACTGGACACTGTTAATGGCAACGATCCAGCAACTGCCATCGGCCATCTTAAATAGGAGACTAGATGAGCCCGAACCGGTGTGTCTGCTTACTCCCAGGTGAGAGGGTGACAAGAGAGACAGAGAGAAAGAGAGAGACACACACACACAGGAGGGTGGAGGGACCATGACATAAGGATGTGTTGCAGATATAGGATCTGCTTTGCCAGCTATGACACACAATATAGCACACAACAGTTTGTTAGTAGTTTTTTGTATATATATTTTTTTAATTTAAACATTTATTTAAATTAGGACAATGCACATTAATCAACATGTCTGCAATAAGCATCAATGTAAATATGCCAGAGTTAGCACAAAAGCTAATTTTCATCTGTTGTCCTAAGGCAGGTAAGATCAAAAAACATCCAACGAGATAAAGAGCAGAAAATAACATCACGTATATAACACATAACACAAACAACATAAAATTACAGTAAAGATAGGACACCCTAAAAAAATAAAGTAATCTACATATGAATGCACCTCCAGTTAGTTTTAAGCCAATGTTTCAAAGAGTTCTTAAAACCAGAGTAGGTGCCGCAATTCCTGATGTAAGCTGGCAGTGTGTTCCACAACTGTGTGCCTCTAATGGACACCACCATTTGGCCAAATTTTGTCCTGCGTCGCTGTACATTACAGTCGCCTCTGGTCAGTGCTCTTGTGTTTATTGTATTGCTTGTTTTTTTGCTTATAAAATACATTAAAGGAGGGGGAGCAAGTCCATTTAAAAATTTATAAATAAAGCAAGCATCCATAAAAATCTGATAACTATCGAAATCCAAAATATTGTACTTGGTTATGATGTTACAACAATGATACTGTAAAGGCTTTTTATCCAGAATTTTTAGTGTTTTCTTAAAAAGAGACCTTAAGGGCTTCAAAATTGTCTCAGAAGTGTGAGACCATGTAGTATAACAGTACGCTATATGATTGAATATCATGGCATGCATATAAGCCTTTGCTGATTCTGTTGTCAGAGAAGTCCTTATATGTTTGAAGTTTGACAGATTAAGTTTAATTATGGTTGAAATTCTCTTTTTTCTCTTAAAATTTAAATTGGAATTGAAAACTACTCCAAGGTATTTAAATTGATCAACCACTTCCAATGTCTCTGCATTGACAAACACAGATGGCTGCTTGCTATCTGCTGGCAGCCGAGAAAAAAACATACAAACTGTTTTTCTAATGTTAAGATGTAAACCGGAGACCTTGAGCCAGTGAGAGTACAGTACAGTATCATCTGCATATAATTGTATTTTTGCAGTTTTGCAGACATTTGGTAAATCATTAACATATAAACTAAATAATATTGGTCCCAGTATTGAGCCCTGTGGGACTCCAGCTGAGCAGGTAAGAAAGCTAGATTGTGAATTTTCTATTTGTACTGCTTGTTTTCTGCCAGACAGATATGATTTTATCCAGCAGAGGGCACTATTAGAGAAATTAAAATGAGTCAATTTAACATTGCAATTTTTGAAATGATTGGCAAAATACTTATAGGATGGTAATTCTCTGGATTTGTTTTGTCTCCTGACTTAAACACTGGGATAATCCTAGCAATCTTCCATCTTGATGGTACTACTCCATATTTAATGGATTGGTTAATTATATGTGCAATTGGACTTGCAAGTGCCTCTTTATGAAGCTTGAAAAAGTAGCTTGTCAAGCCAATTATGTCTCTAGCCTTTGAGCCTTTTAGAGACGCTATCATTTTTATTACATCAGTGACAGAGATTTCTTGTATACTAAATACTGGTTTACTTACATCTAAAGAATTGTGAGAGATATCAGGGTGTTTGACATGCATTGTTAATTTGTCAATTGAACTAATAAAAAATTTGTTAAACATATTAACAATTTTACTTAAATCATCTGTTAGTATACCATTTACTTAAAGCCTTACATTTTTAAGATTATCGGCATTGTTGCATCCCAGTAGCTTATTGAAATTTTCCCATATCATTTTCCCATATACATCTTCTGTCTGTCATATATATATATATATATATATATATATATATATATATATATATATATATATATATATATATATATATATATATATATATATATATATATATATATATATATATATATATACATACAGTGGATCACAAAAGTGAGTACACCTCTCACATTTCTGCATATATTTAAGTATATCTTTTCACGGGACAACACTGACAAAATGACACTTTGACACAATGAAAAGTAGTCTGTGTGCAGCTTATATAACAGTCTTCATGTAGCGCAACAATTCATTGTGCCTACGTTGGTCCAGGATGCACTTGCAAATGTGCTTATTAACCTCAACATAATCACTTCCTGGTTAAACAAAGGTAAAAACAAAACCAAAAAAAGTATGATCTATTAGCCACAATAGCCAAGTTGTCCTTCAATGAGGCATTTCAGTGTAATTTACACTCAGCCATCCTTTTTTATGTTTGCCAATTCCCCATACTTCAAATGACTGTTTTTATCATTTCTTGTTTGAAAATATTAGTTTCTAAAAGCAAACACACTTTAACAGTGCAGGAGCCACATGGCACATATTTGTTTAAAGTGAACATCTGCTGGTATCTGTTATAATCCTTTTGAAATGGAGATTTGATGGAGTAGAAGTACACCCACTGGTAACTTGACCCCGAAACCTCACAACCCAACACCTGCACTGACACACCTGTACCCCTCCTCAATCACACCTCAGCACACACACACTCTCTCTTGCTCTCATACAAAGACACACACACACACACACACACACACACACACACACACACACACACACACACACACACACACACACACACACACACACACACACAGACAGTGTAGGCCGGGTTTAGGTTTCTGACCAATGATTATCCAGACACTAGATCTCACTTTTCTGAGACATTAATCTATTAAGAAGAAGAATGGTGTAGAAATTGCTCAGTTTGTAATTGAAAAATGGAAATACGTGAAAAGTCATGGGCATGCTACTCTGAGAGAATGCTTCTATGTCATGTTCTAGGCATTTTTTTTACATGTATTTATTTTATGTTATTTATTGTCTTTTAATGTTTTTCTTATTTGAGTGTAGTTTTTGGGTCTATATATTTTAATAATGTGCAGCACTTTGGTCAACATTGTTGTTTTAAATGAGCTATGTAAATAAACTTGACTTGACTGTGTCCTGGATAGTGAACTGGTATCTGTTGGAATGTGTCTATTATTATTATTATATTATTATTATTATTACTTGCTCAGGGAATTGCCCTTCATTATTATTTTTGCTGTTTATATTTAACCATGAGCTGAGGCAGAGGTAGAGTAGATGATGTGCTATAACAAAACTAAGAGAGTTGTTAAGAGGTGAGACTCTCAAGACCCTGCACGCTGTTTTTATTCTATCTTTAATGTACTTTGTGAACCATGCAGTTTACTGGCTGCAGCCAAGATATTTACACCAGCAAATATATTTCTGTGGTGGAAGAGTATATGCACCATACGGACCTGTGCTTCCACAGAACTGAACTGGAAGACCAACACAGAGGCTGTGTACAGAAAGGAAATGAGTGGGCTCTTTATTAAGGAAGCTGGGATCCTTCAACATGTGAATCAAAATGTTGGAGATTTTCTATCAGTTTGTTGTGTTGCCTGCATTGTGCATTTCTGTTTCCTCCTGGGGGGAGCAGCGTCAGAGCTGGTAACACAAACAAAGTGAATGAACTGATTTGGAAAGCTGCATTGAGCCGCAGCAAACTGGACACATTTGAAGCTGTGGTGAAGAGGAGGTCACAGAACATTTATGGATAATCCCGACCACCTTCTACACCACTGGACAGGCACCACTTTTTTTAACAGAAATCTTTCATAACTCGTGCAATAACTCAGTAACAAGTGCACTAATGCATCTGTCTAGCAGAAAATCACGAGATCTTTCAGTTTAACATTTTGCCATTTGTAATGTATTGCTGCTATTTTTATTATTATTTGTAGTAGTAGTTATATACTGTTACAAAAGAATGTCCAAAATCAGTATAAATCTTATCTGAATGCAGTCACACACACACACACACACACACACACACACACACACACACACACACACACACACACACACACACACACAGAGCGCAAACCACATAAACATGCTTGTTTTTAAATGATTTTAAAAACTAAGTGAAGTATATCTAGAAATGCCCTAGAAAAATGTGATTTTGCAAGGTTTAGCCCTAAAACTGTGTTCAGCCAATCAGCATTTAGCCAATGAATCAAACGTCGCCTGTCTGAGGACTGACTTGGGAAACAGAATAGTAGAGGTCCTGTTCTATCTCCTGGGAGAAGTCAGTGGGAGACTGGTTGACCTTTAGCCCTTCTCAGACACAACATGACCTACAGCTGCAACTTCCTAGATCACACTGAGGTCCGACACCAGTGAAGTAGTTTTCACATTTTCCATAATGTACGTTAACTGTATGATATTGAGGAAGGCTTCTTAAGCATTACACATTTTCCAAAACATATTTTTAGGATTGTAGGATTGAGCAAAAATATAAAAAATAAACCATTTGAATAAACTACTAGGAAGTACACAAAAATCTTTGTCCAATGTTTACAATCAAAACAATATATTTATTCCTTAAGTTGATAAAAAAAAATCTTTGCTAACAGCATGGTCAGTCAAATTAAATTGGTTGGACTGCTGTGACTTTTTGTAGGGACCTCTGTGCTCCTCAAAGGATTCATCCTGTTTTTCATCACCTTCCAAGTTCTAGTACATCTACACCACAATATGTAGGAGAAATGGCCTATAAACATTGGCAATACCTTGCACCTGCCCCAAGTTCTTGCTGTGCAGTGGCAACTTCTGGTTTTGTTGTTCATCTATTTGGCAACTTCCTTCCCATAGTTGACAATTGTTTGCGGTCTCTCATTTTAGGAAAACGATAAATATGCTGCAGTTAGTTGGTGGGTTGAATTGTAAAAGTGTACTATTTATTTCTGCCTTGTGACCACCATGTCTTCAGTTGCTAGGAAAGGGTAAATACTAATACAAAGCTAGGAAGTGACCGAACAATGATGTTTAATTTGATTTATGCTTCATTCAACTTTGATATAAATGCAGAAATGAGAGTTTGATTTTCTTTGGATTTCAAGCACTCTAATCTCATGAACAGCTGTCTTCACTCCACCCACCAGTCCCTTTTACTCCACCTCTTTTACCAACCACCATCCTCCTCTTCATTTTTTGCTGCCTGCCAATACACCCCACAGAGCTCCCACGACATCAAACCCATCATGTCTAGACCTTGCTCACATCTGTGTCGACACGTCACTGCACATGTGTTCCTACAGCTGCTACAATATAACAGTAGAAGTGGCCTTTGAATTTATAAACAAACAAACTTTATCAAAAGAGTGTGTGCTTAAACCTGGACCCTGGAATCTCTCCAGTGTGCAGGCTTTCTTCACTGGCTTCCATTTAGCAAAACAATTAGATTCTGTGTCATGATACTAGAGTCTTGCCTTCATTTATGTTCTTTGAGAATCAGTACACAGCTTCTGGTCTGTGCCGAACTCATAGGCAGTCTAAAAGATGGACATAGTTTCTAGGTCTGAAAAGTAAAGCCAGTGCCAAAGGGCCTTAAAGCTGCACTTGTTTTAATGGTCGCCAGGGAGAAGTCACTGTGATTGCAGAAATACTTTGAGTCCTATAGTAGTCTATGGGAAAATGGCCTTTCTCCTTAACCTCAGGAAACACTTGGTGGGTTTTTGACCCTGGTCACTTGATTTGGGCTATATTCAATAGAATATTCAGTTCATTTGTTATGCTCATTCTAAGAGCGAGAAAGCACTAGCTAATCAGCATACAGGGTCTGCTGATTGGCTATCAACAAGTCTTTCTTTGAAGAACTTCAGTGCTGTTAGGGGTGGAAGTACTTTTACTAAACAGCTAAATTTTTTTTCAATCTAGTTTTATGACTTTAACTTATTGATAAAGTTGATTGAGCATTTCAATAATTTTGCATCCACCATTTTCTTCTGCTTATCTGGGGCTGCGTTGCGGGGACAGCAGCCTATGCAGAGAAGCCCAGACCTCCATCTCCCCAGCCACCTTCTCCAGCTCATCCGAGGGGAGCCCAAGGTGCTACCAGGCCAGCCGCAAGATATAATCTCTCCAGCAGATCCTGGGTCTGCCCTGTGCCTCCTCCTGGTAAGACATACTGGGAACACCTCACCCAAGAGGGCCCAGGAGGCATCCTGGTCAGATACCTCAGTGTTTTTCAACCAGTGTGCCACGGCACATCGTCAGGTGTGCTGTGGGAAATTATCCAGTTCCACCTAATATGCCACGAGTGTCTGTGCTGTAGTAGTGACTGGGAGCATAATCATGTAATACTCTTCCATATCACTAGACTACACAGCAGCAGGTAGCGAACTGCACTGTACATAGAGACAATAGAATTAAGCCGCGTTTCCATACGGAACGACTCGCCGCGATCCCCATTAGAATCAGGAACACTTTGCCGGTCCTTTTTCCGTACTCACTCACCCGAGGTTCTGAGCGATCCGAGGCGATACAAAAATGTGACGCCGAGTACAGCATGCCCCTGATTGGCCAGGGAGTGTGGTCACTAGCGGAGGCATGAGAGCGACTCCTTCACCAGAATTGTTAAAACCCCACAGCAAGAAACTGGAGGCACGAAAAGCATCCGTTGAATGCACAGACCGACAGTTTACAGCTGTAGTTTTGAAACGCTCACACAGCATACTTATTATAACTCTATACTGCCGGGCGATCGCTGCTGCTAGCCGAACAGCTGGTTAGCACAGAGCCTGAGGCGGCTGATCAAAGGAACTTTATATTACCGTAATAACGCGACCTATCGGACAAATTCAAACAGTTTCTGAAAGCTGAGAAACTGCACTTCACAACCAACATAGGGTATTACTCTGGTGTTATTACGGTATTTGTTGCCGTAAGTCCCCGAACAGCGGCACTTTTGAAGTACACTGAGCTGATTATGACATGTTCGGTGGTATAGGGTTATAGTTAACAATGATAACCTTCATCCATTAAAACACTGTACAGGGACTTATACATGATGATGATATTAAACTGGCATTAGCTGCGAGCTTGCCTCTATTTCCATGTATTGTTGTGTTATTCCTGGTAATAGAATGCTTTTGGACAGAATTAGAGTTTGCAAAACACTGAAGTTTTCTACTATCAGACCCCATTGTTGTGGCATTTGTTATGTTCAAGCTGTGTTCTTGAAGTGGACATGTTAAGTGCACTTTTGATTTGAAAGAAGATATATACTTTTTGTGTTTATTTGATTCCCATTTAAGACACTTTGATAAGAATGACTATATTGTTAATATAGGCTACAGAGTATCATTTTTTAACATTTTTGGCTGGTGGTGTGCCTCGTGACTTTTTCAATGGAAAAAATGTACCTTGGCTCAAAAAAGGTTGAAAAACACTGAGATACCTGAACCACCTCAACTGGTTCCTTTTGATGTGGAGGAGCAGCAACTCTACTCTGAGCACTTCCTGAATGGCTGCACTCCTCACCCTATATCTAAGGGAGAGGCCAACCACCCTTTGGAGGAAGCTCATTTCTGCCGCTTGTATTTGTGATCTCATTCTTGAGAGTAGGGACTGGTAAATTGACAGGTTCCCTTTGACACTCAGCTCCCTCTTCACCATGACAGACCTGTGCAGTGTCTGTATCACTGCAGATGCAGCCCAAATCCATCTGTCAATCTCCCGCTCCCTTTTTCTATCACTCGCGAACAATACCTTGCGATTCTTAAACTCCTCCACCTGGGGCAGCAACTTCTCCCTGAGCCGGAGCGGACACTCCACCCATTAATTCTCATTCTGACACTGCTGGAAATCGTTCAACTGCAAGTTGGAGGTCACCACCTGATGAAGCCAACAGCCAACATCATCCACAAAAAACAGAGATGAGATTCTGAGGCAACAAGGTGAAGCCCTCTGCCACTTGGGCTATGACTAGAAATTCTGTCCATAAATAAAAACAGAATGAGTGACAAAGGGCAGCCCTGACGAGTCCAACTTATTATTACAGACCAAGCTCTCGCTGCAGTTGTACAGGGACTGAATCATTTCTTTGAAAGTGAGCAAACTTACAAATTCTGTAAGGCATTTATTTTCCTGACTGTATGTTGTTCTGTTCATTTAAGGGCATGAGTCAAACCAAAGGTACACAAGATCAATCTGATCACAAACACATCCCCAAAATTTGACTCTTTTTTACCTTGATGGATTTTCTGTATTCTTCTCCAAGTCAACCAAACAAACTGCTGTGCTTGACCAGGTAGTAGCTCATATACTTCCCAGAGGGTTATACTACAAAAGAAGTTAAGCAAATTAGGTCAAGGACTACCATGTGCAAAAAAGTCTCAAAGTGTCAAAAAATACTGCAGATTTTTCTCTCAGATAATATGACTGTAATGCAAATGGCCTTTACAAATAGTTGTAAAGGCCATTTGCATTACAGTCATATTATCTTTAATTGCACCTTTAGGTTCTGCTGTCTTTTGTCATCTAATGCAAAGAAAGCATTCCTATGTTTAAAATTTTCATAGTCATCACATTTTATTTCAGACAACTACGAAAAACTGCTATAGTTTTTTAATAAATAATCACGTATGCAGCAGAAACATGCAAACTTTGACTTGTATACATTTATTCCATCCCCTGCAAGCAGGCATTACATGAAGCGATTTCTAAGTAAACCTCTCTAATTATGAAGCAAAGCAATAACATATGCATCAATCTCTATCCACAGAGATGAAACACAATAATAATAATAAAAAAAACTTACAAACAGATCTACTCCATGGCTTAATAAATGCGCGTGCAGAAGGATAAAAAGGAGAGCTCTGGCACACCTCACTGTACAGAATACCTAGACAGAAATAACACCCCACTGATGTGACTGTAAATGATCAACAGAAAAGTGTGTCATTCAAGTCACAGTAAATTCAACTGACTGCACTCTTCAAGCTAACCAGTAGGGGATGTTAAAATGCTCTCAACATCCACATACTATCACAATATCTCTTCACCTTTGTGTTGTGAATTGTTGAAATTTTAAAAATAAAAAACTGTAAAAGCAGCAACTCATTCTTAGCTGCTAACCATGCCAGTGAAAGTTGTAGGCCATGGAATGATGAATCCAACAGAACCATATCATCTGAAAAAGAAAAGATCCTCAGACAACTGAATTTGAACCCTCCATCCCTTGGCTGTTCGATCTATAAAAATTATGACCAACTTCACAAAGGGCATCCCTGGTGAAGTACAATATCCACCAGGAACAAGTCTGACTTCTTGCTGGCAATTCAAACCAAGCTCTCACTATGGTTGCACAGGTAATAAGCTCAATACCCCATGCACACCAAGCAACCCCAGGACACACCACCAGCACAATCAAATGCCTTCTCCAAGTCCACAAAACACATGTAAACTAATTGAAAAACTCTCCCTTTAATATCATCAGGATAAAGAGCTGGCAAGAGGGTTCCACAACCAGGACCAAAAAAACACATAGTTCATTCTTAATCGGAGCATTGACTAACTCCAGTACTCTGGCACAAGCATTCCCAAAGAAGCCAGGGAGTGTGATCCCCTGGTTACCCAAAGAAGCCAGGGGATCACAACTGTTCCAAAAGAACGCTCTAGGACTAGAGGGTTCTTAAAGAGGGGACTCACCACCTCAGTCTGCTAACACAGAGACACTGTCCTTGACTTCCATTTGATGCTGCATCAATGTTGTGGGGCATCAACTACATTCAGCCCCACAACATTCAGAGATTTGAGACAGTCTGGGTGGGGCTCATTCTCCCAAAAGCCAAGCCACGGGAATGTTTTGAGTTTGAACCTGGAAATTGAAGGGGTGATGTTAGATGTTATCAGTGCATATTCCTTATAGGTTGGATGTCAAAAGAGAAAGCGGAATTCTGAAGCAAGTTGGATGGTAAATGGACTAGTTTTTATATAGTGTTTTTCTAGTGTTTTCTTGCATTTCCTCACATTTCCTCACAAGCATATCACTTGTAAAACACTCTTACACAGCTTAGTAGGATTTAAAATAACTTCATTCCATGCTTTCTTCACTATTTTCCTCATTATGTATTCTTTCTACCTGTACCCTCCACCCTATTCTCTCCAGAATTCTGTTAAAAAGAAATTTCTGCATACTTAGTTATTCAAAAATAGTGTGATAGAAAAAAAGGAAAAGTTCCTGAAAAAGACAAAACAAACAAACAAACCTGTTAACACACACACACACACACACACACACACACACACACACACACACACACACACACACACACACACACGCACACGCTTCAAGAGATAAGTGCACTCCTGAAAACCACATGGGACCAATTATCTGCTGTGCTCTGCTTGGGCAGAAGAGAGCGACTGCCCAAACAGTTATCCCCTCATTAGCCTAAGATGTTTGTTTGGAAGGTTAATACTGTACATCCTGGACATGTACAGCTTTTTTATTTTTCTCAAATGGCATCTGGTCAAACAAGTTGGGTATGAGAAATAGAGTTAGACAATTTGCAACTGCAAAGGGATCGTCTCTCTCATCCTTGTTGCCACGGGAAATGTCAACTCTCTACCAACAAACAAAAGTAGTATTAAAGCTAGCGGCAAGACAAATTGTGGGGGCCTGGCTTTGTTTGTGAACTGGAGGTGGCGGGACCCTGCATATTTCACATTCAGAATCAGAATCAGAATCAGAAGGTTTTTATTGCCATATGGGTGAACAGGTTCACAGCATTAGGAAATTGCTGCGGTACTTCGTGCTTACAGAAAAAACAAGTATAAAAACTATAAGACAATATACAAGTATACAAATTGCAAATATACAGAGATATTAGTACTATAACTATAACACAATATTACAAAATTACAAAATATACAGTGCAGAGACTAATTAAAAGATAAAAGAATCTAAACTATATTCCAGTAATATGTACATCAGTGCAATCAGACAGGTGCATAAACATAGGGTCATCAGCATTTGTGGAGGGTGGTGGTAACAGTCTTAGGGTTATTGTTCATGAGTCCAACAGCAGAGGGGAAGAAACTGTTCTTATGGCGGGAGGTTCTGGCCCGTATGGACCGTAGCCTCCTGCCTGAGGGGAGAGGGTCAAAAAGTCTGTGCCCAGGGTGAGAGTGGTCGGCTGTGATCCGACCTGCACGCCTCAGTGTCCTGGAGGTGTACAGGTCCTGGAGAGATGGGAGGTTACAGCCAATCACCTTCTCAGCAGAGTGCACAACGCGCTGTAGTCTCTGTTTGTCCCTAGTGGTGGCTCCAGCGTACCACACAGTGATGGAGGAGGTGAGGATGGACTCAATGATGGCAGTATAGAACTGCACCATGGTCCTTGCTGGCAAGTTGAATTTCTTCAACTGCCGCAGGAAGTACATCCTCTGCTGGGCCTTTTTGACGACAGAGGTGATGGTGGGCTCCCACTTGAGGTCCTGGGTGATGGTAGTTCCCAGGAAGCGAAATGAGTCCACTGTAGTGATGGGGGTGTCAGTCAGGATGATGGAGGGTAGAGGGGCTGTGTGCTTCCTAAAGTCCACTATAATCTCCACTGTCTTCTGGGCGTTCAGTACCAGGTTATTGTGGCTGCACCAGACGTTTGACCTCCATCCTGTAGGCCGACTCGTCCCCGTCTGAGATGAGTACGATGAGAGTCGTGTCATCTGCAAACTTAATAAGCTTGACAGACTGGTGGTCAGAGGTGCAGCAGTTGGTGTACAGGGAGAAGAGCAGAGGAGAGAGGACACAGCCCTGAGGAGTGCCAGTGCTGATGGTCCGGGAGTCCGAGACATTCTTCCCCAGCCTCACGTGCTGCTTCCTGTTCATCAGGAAGTCAATGATCCACCTGCAGATGGGATCTGGCACGTTCATCTGGGACAGCTTGTCTTGGAGGAGATCAGGGATGATGGTGTTGAAGGCAGAGCTGAAGTCCACAAACAGGATCCTGGCGTAGGTTCCCTGGGAGTCCAGATGCTGTAGGATGAAGTGCAGAGTCAGGTTGATGGCGTCGTCCACAGACCTGTTGGCTCTGTAGGCAAACTGCAGGGGGTCCAGAAGGGGGGCTGTGAGGGACTTGAGGTGGGACAGCACTAGACGCTCAAATGACTTCATGACCACAGAAGTCAGTGCCACAGGTCTGTAGTCATTTAGTCCAGTGATCCTTGGCTTCTTGGGGACAGGAACAATGGTAGCGGTTTTAAAGCAGACAGGCACGTGGCAAGCCTCCAGTGAGGAGTTGAAGATGTTCGTGAACAATGGGGCAAGCTCGTTAGCACAGTGTCTCAGTGTGGCAGGTGAGACACCATCTGGCCCTGGAGCTTTGCGAGCTTTGACACTCCTGAACTGCTTTAGCACCTGGTCCTCCTGAATACAAAAGACTGTGGGGGTGGGGGTGGAGGGGGACTCTGGGGTGGGAGTCCTTGATGATGTGGGCTTCTCTGAGGTGTGGGGAGTGGGGGAGGTTGGGGGGTGAATATTTGTGCCGGCTGTATTGTAGTTGGGACTGGTGGAGGTGTGAAGGCTGCTGAACTGACCATCAAAACGACAATAGAACTCGTTCAGTCTATTTGCAGTTTGTAGGTCGTCTGTGGAGTGGGGGGTTTTAGGCTTGTAGTTGGTAATCTGCCTAAAACTTTTCCATACAGAGGCCGCGTCGTTCTCTGAGATCTGCTGCTGTAAATTCTCAGAGTGATGTGATCTAGCAGTGGCCACTTCCTTGCTAAACCTGTACTTGGCCTCTTTGTAGCAGTCTTTGTCCCCACTTTTAAAAGCCTCCCCCTTCTCTATCCACAGCTGCTTCAGTTTGGGAGTAAACCAGGGTTTGTCACTGTTATAACTCACCCTGGTGCGTGATGGCACAATGCTGTCCTCGCAGAAGTGGATATACGAGGTTACAGTGTCCGTGTAGTCATCCAGACTGTCACAGGCAGCCCTCATTGAGTCCCAGTCTGTAGTTTCGAAGCATGTGCGGAGCTCCTCCACAGCCTCACGGGTCAACTGCTTTGTTGTCCTCACCGCAGGTTTTGAGAGCTTCAGCCTCTGTCTGTACGCGGGGATCAGGTGGATCATGTCATGGTCAGAGAGGCCGAGCGCAGCGCGGGGCACTGCGTGATAAGCTTATCGTGCTGTAGCAGTGGTCTAGTGTCTTCTCCTCTCTGGTCGGACATGTGATATATTGTTTATATTTGGGAAGTTCCTGTCTCAGGCTGGCTTTATTAAAGTCCCCAAGTACGATGATAAGAGAGTCCGGGTATGTCCGCTCCATGCACAGAATCTGCTCTGTGAGTGCGCACTGGGCCTCGTGCACGTCCGCGTCCGGCGGGATGTAAACAGCAGCCAGTATGAATGAAGCGAACTCCCGCGGAGAGTAGAACGGTTTACAGTGAATGAAAAGATATTCCAGTGAGGGAGAGCAGTGCTTAGCAATCACTGTCACATCCGTACACCAACCACAGTTGATGTAGAAGCAGACTCCTCCACCTGTAGCCTTGCCGGAAAGCGCAGCTTGCCGGTCTGCACGGAGGAGATGAAATCCCTCCAACTGGAGCGCGCAGTCTGGTATCTCCTCACACAGCCACGACTCCATGAAGCATAACACACAGGATATGGAAAAGTCTCTGTTCATGCTCCTCATCAGTGTCAGTTCGTCCATTTTGTTCCTAAGTGAACGCACGTTGGAGAGGAAAATCCCAGGTAAGGCTGTGCGTAATCCACGTCTCTTTAGCCTCACAAGCACGCCAGCGCGATTCCCTCTCTTTCGGCGTCTCACTTTCTGGGCCAGAGTGTGTAATAAATCCGCCGCAGATGCGACAAAAACAGGAAATAAATCCAAAGGTGTTGTGGACCTAATGTTGAAAAGCTCTTCTCTGGTGTAAGAATACCCAGAAGAGTGTCCAGACACAGAAATAACGCACAAAAACAAACAAAACAGAGCGCACCGAAGTACCAGGGCATCCGTTCGCAGCGCGAGGATGTGGCTCAGGAGGAAGTGCAGGTCATCTACTAATCGGAAGGTTGGTGGTTCAGTTCCTGGCTGCTCCAGTCTGTGTGCCAAAGTATTGTTGGGCAACATACTGAACCCCAGGTTGCTCTCCAAAGCAACTGTCGGAGTACGTGTGTGTGAATGCTAGATAGAAAGCACTTTGAAATAGTGCTTGTGTGAATCGGTAAATGCAAATGTGTTGTATGAAGTGCTTTGAGTGCTCAGGTAGAGTAGAAAAGCACTAGATAAAAACTAGTCCATTTACCATCCAACGTGCTTCAGAATTCCGCTTTCTCTTTTGACATCCAACCTATCAGGAATATGCACTGACAACATCTAACATCACCTAGTCCATTTACCATGTGTTGTCCTGAAATTGAATTATTGGCTGTTGGCATGCGACCATATTATGTACCAAGAGAATTCAGTCATATCATAACAATACTTATGTACATTCCACCCAAGGCAACAATCAAAGCTGAAGTTCTCCATGAAACTCTTACTAAGATACAGACCAAACATCCAGAGGCACTCTTCATAATTTCAGAAGGCTTCAATCCTGTCTGGATGAAAGCTGGCTCTGTAATTGGAACTGGACATGCTGGGAGGTGGCAAAGAAATGCACACTAAAGATGTTAGAAGCCATCCTGAACAACTCTGATCAGCCACTTTATAACATCTTATGCATTATCCATCCATCAATTCACTTCCGCACATCCTGTTCAGGATGTCGCGGGGGGCTGGAGCCTATCCCAGCTGTCATAGGGCGAGAGGCAGGGTACACCCTGAACAGGTCGCCAGCCTGTTACAGGGCCAACACAGAGTTACAGACAACCTTTCACACTCACATTCACACCTATGGGCAATTTAGATTAGCCAATTAACCTAACCCCAGTAAGTGCATGTCTTTGGAATGTGGGAGGAAACCGGAGTACCCAGAGGAAACCCACGCAAGCACGGGGAGAACATGCAAACTCCACACAATGAGAGGGAGAGGCCTGGGCCAAGGTGGAATCGAACCCAGGCCTTCCAGATGTTATTCTAACTGTGAGGCAGCAGTGCTACCCACTGCGCCACCATGCTGCCCTTATGCATTATGTACATCTTATATATTTTTTTATCCAGCTTATGGATAAAAAAATATATATACATATCAGTACTGGAATACTCATCTTTCTCCATTTTACAATGGAACAAAAAAACAAAAACATAAGTACTAGAAAATCCTCTCTGTTATAAAGTGGGAAGTTGCAGAAAATCATTTTGCTAATTCTGATACAATTAGCAAAATGAGCTTTTTCAGACATATGAATTTCCTTTTGGATCAGTAAAGTTATTCTTACTGATGAATGTGAAGTCCAGTCCACAAACTAATATATATTAAATGGCAGTGGGAGTGTCACATGGAAACCCACTGGAAGTATAACTTATGCTGTGATAAAAGAAAAAGGGAAGACAGAGTTATTTATATACACACAGAGGTGCTGAGGGGTAATCAGAGGTATAGTAAATAACTTGGTAGCAAGATAGCTGAAAACAATCAAGACCATGAGACTGGGGAAGTCACACTAAAAATAAGACACAGAAGACAATCAAATATTAAATAAAACCAGAAATTACAGATTAAGATACTCAAACTTGACACAGAAAGACACATGGCTAAATGCTAGAAATGTGCTTTTTTTTTTTTTTTTTTTTTTTTAAAGATGGTTAATTTCAAATAGTGTTTCAAACACAAAAGGAAGGACCCAACTGCAGAGGCAGACATAAAATATTTAGAGTACCGTATTTTCCAGAGTATAAGTTGCACTTTTTTTCATAGTTTGGCTGGGGGTGCGACCTATACTCCGGAGCGACGTATATGTGACATTTATAACACATGAACCAAAATACTCCAGCCACTTGACATCTCCGTGAACTGCAGCTTTAAGGCAATCTTGCGTAACCTGTGGGCGCAGTGGATGATGGATGGAGAGCACAGCTTAACGGCAACTGGGAGGATGCGCCACCCAACTTTCCTGGAAGTCATTGGATGGATCAAGAAAACATGGGCTTCAGTGACAACCAAACCATCCTGTTGGGATTCAGAAAGGCTGGAATAATTGGAACTGCAGCTGACGACAAGTCTGACTAACGCGACACAGAAGAGGAAGCGGCGCTTCGTCTACGGAGTGTACGGAATTGTTTAGAAGTGACACCGAGGATGAAGAATTCAATGGATTGATGGTTTGGTTAACTTGTTAGTATGTTCTTTATGCTATGGTTATCTGAATAACTTAATGTTACGTTAACATACCGAACACGTGTTCGTTGTGCGTCATGTAGCTGAATGTGCTACGTTAGCATAACGTAGGCGTAACCGTGTTCGTCCTGTTCTTTAATCCATTATTATTTTAAATTGCCGTTCAAGATGGAATTTCTGCTCTGGGTTTTGTTATTCTATCACATCCCCCCCCCCCAAAAAAAGTGCGACTTACATTCCAGTGCGACCTATATATGTTTTTTTCTTCTTTATTATGCATTTTTTGGCTGGTGCGACCTATACTCCGGAGCGACGTATAGTCCGAAAAATACGGTATTTATTTGTACAAATGCAACAAAGTTTTTGAGGGGGGAGGTCCGGGAATAGGCAGACTCGTCTCCAACACGCTGTCGGTCTGAGAATGCGTTCACTGGCCCTCGGAATTCTTGGCTCACATACAAACAGACCCCGGCTCAGCTCTGCACACAAACAGTGATTAATACACAAGGCACAGAGAACGTGACACAGCACAAAAATAAGGCGCATAGTTTGGCTACCTGGTAGGGGCAACGATCCGGCAAGGACTGAAGACTTCCTTTGGTTTAAATACCCATCAAGTGAGCCTCAGGGAAAACAGGTAAGTAATCAGTGATAATGAACAGGTGTGCAGCACACGGCTGGAAGAGGCTGGCCAGAGGGTGGAACAAATGTCGAGCCTGCCCGAAGAACAAAAACAGACCCACACAACACACTGCCGGCCCGGAGAAGGCGGGGACCATGACAACAAATATTAGCAAACAAACCTTTCTGTGCAGTTTAGAGAACAATGTATCAGCAAACTATTTCCCAGGGAAACAAACGATGTTTTAGGCTCAGAGATGGTGAACATGAGAAGATGAAAAAAGATTACTTTAATAGGTAAAGACTGCTAAGCATTGATATTTGATAGACATGAAATTCAAATCTTATGCTATGTCCCAGTTCATATTACACTTTGTTTTTTTTTTATTAAATCAGGCAGAGGATCTATACATGATGCTGTTATCTGGCTATTTCCTACCACTGCTTGGTTAGGTCCTGAGTAGCCGAAGGCACATGATAGAGAGATAAGTCAATGAATAAATTCTGAATTCAAATTTGTATGAGGATTTTGCGAAAGCACAGATTGTAGCAGACATGCTAAAATTTCTAAACTTCTAAAGGAAAAAGGTTTTAATTTAATTTATTTGACTGGGTATTTTTATGCATGCAATTTATGCATTGGTGCTGAGTAATGGGACTTGCTTCTAGAAAAAGTCATCATTTTTAATTTGCCATATTATTTTCATAAGTCACACTTAATAAATTTCACTGTTAAACCAGATTTACACTAGATAGGGGTTGGAAAGCAGCCATAATGGCTGATTAACATCTGCTTATATATTTTAGAATGCAGTTGGTTAAATCCACAAAGCCTACTAAACACTAGTGGGGATTTATGGTTCAGTGGGAAATGTGTGCTGTAGCTATTGTTGTAAGCCCCTCTGAAACACTATGGTAAAATGACTAGTTATTATACAGTGCTTTTCTACTCTATGCTGAGCATCAAATGCGCTTTACACAACATGCCTCATTCACCCATTCACACACATTCATACAAGAACTTCTTTCTAAGCTTAAGTGCTTTCTATCTAACATTCACACATTCATACTCCAATAGTTGCATCAGAGGGCAACTTGGGGTTCAGCCAGATCAAACTGCCAATTTTCCGATTAGTAGGCGACCTCCTCTACCTGATGAGCTACAGCTGCAATGCTGTAACTTATGGTGTAACCTGACACACACCTCCCTAGGAATGTAACTTTATGTCATTTTGACATAGCCTGCAACTATTGTGATTGACCCATTTCTTAGCAGTAATTTCTCCTATGCATTTTTGGCTAGTTTTTTGTAGCATGTTTTTGAATTAATTAATAAAATACTCACAAATGTTCCTGGACGGAGATTACTGAAACTATCATAAAGAATGTGAGGAAATGTACAAAGAAGAAAAAAAATTTGAAAAACAAATATGTTTACCCCTGAGGGGGTAAAAAAAATTATCAGAACAAAGAGTCATCATCCAGGAGGGAAAAAATTCTTTCTGTCAGCTGGTGCTGCAAATAAAACACTAGGACACAAGACAATTAACACATAACAGACCAGCACAAGCATAAATGCCAGCAATGTCATTGGCCACTTACATAAGATATGCCATAGGCTCTACAAAGATTCATCATAGGAGTCTAAATCAGGCCTTAGAACCAGCACAAAGACAATGATTTCACTGGAGGTCACAAGTAGTGTTAACTTATTATCCATCCATTCGCTTCCACTCATCAGGGTCACGGGGGGGCTGGAGCCTATCCCAGCTGTCATAGGGCGAGAGGCAGGGTACACCCTGAACAGGTCGCCAGCCTGTCGCAGGGCCAACACACTCACATTCACACCTATGGGCAATTTAGAGTAGCCAATTAACCTAACCCCAGTAAATGCATGTCTTTGGAATGTGGGAGGAAACTGGAGTACCCGGAGGAAACCCACGCAAGCATGGGGAGAACATGCAAACTCCACACAGAGAGAGGGAGAGGCCTGGGCCAAGGTGGAATAGAACCCAGACCTTTCAGATGTTATTCTAACTGTGAGGCAGCAGTGCTAACCAACTTATTATATTTTATAAGTTTTAAGATTTCCCTCTGATGTCCCACTACACTTGAACACATCACACTACACCAGTGTCACAATATTTCCCCACCCATCTGAAGACCAACTGTATGTGGTCCCCTCTTTTCTGCCAGATGATAGAAATCAGAAAATGAGTTTTATTTGGTAGATTATGGAAATAGTGAGTCATCTGATTTTCCCTGTGCAATTTCATCAGTAGTCTCTTGATTGCCGAGGATGACAATCATTGTGCAATTTGTCTATGGGAAAACGAACGACTGTGGAGCCCAAAGGCAGAAGCCAGATTCAGTTCCATGTAATAATAATAATAATAATAATAATAATGCATTAATCTTATATAGCGCTTTTCTAGACACCCAAAGATGCTTTACAATTTCATGCACTATTCATTCACACCTCAATCATACTTGGTGGTGGTAAGCTACTAATGAAGCCACAGCTGCCCTGGGGCAATGCCTGTAGTTGGAGCAGGATTGGTAGCAGCTCTGAGTCTCCTGTCTCTCGTGGCAGCAAGTTGTTTGCAGCACTCCACCTCAAAGCTGGTGGCAGCAAGAAGATCAAGGTATGCCAGATTGATCTATCAGAAGCAGCATTCTCAAACTGCTGGGGTACACCTTCAGGCTGTCTTTGTACCTTCCTTCGGTGGCTATGCGCCTGCCTAACTTCAGTTCTCCAAAGAACAACTGTTTTGGGATCCTAGACTCTTCCATGCAGATCACATACCCTGTCAATCACATCTTGATTTGGAGAAGCTTTCTCTCTATTGAAGTGGATCCAGTGCAATTAACTGCCTCTTTAGCTACAAATGCAGTCCTCCTCTGGGGTTTAACAGCATTGTCTTTGTCCATGAGGGTATGAACATTCCATGCTTCTAGTTGAAATTTCACTTTTCCTTGATTATATTTTTGACTGCAGTGTTGGATGATCTGCCAGCCGTGGTAAACTGACCAGATACAGGTAGGGCAGACAGTTTTTAGGCTACTTTTTCTAAGCTCCTCCCTATGCAAGTAAATAAGCAGTGTTGCCCTAAAGAGGGTCGCTTAGTCACCTAGGATGCTGCCAGGACTCTCCTGCTGCTCCCACCACAGAGAAGAACAACCTCTTGTCCACAGGCTGTCTATGTGCAGGTTTGTGACTGCAACCACCAGTAGTCACCTTGCTTCGCCATTCCCCTATTGCCACAAGGCTATGAAAAAACCTAGAATGTGCACAATGAAACCTTTAATGACATTAAAGTGGAAGAATGTTTGCGCAGGTCCCTGTACAATAGCCTGCATTTACTGTACAGCAGTGAGATGACTGAATGAAATTGGCACCTAAAATGTCCAAGTGTTTACAAGCACTTTTCTACGCCTGCTCAAAATTCAATTCAGTTGTATTTATACAGTGCCAAATCACAACAGCAGTCACCTCAAGTCAGCCTTTATATTCTAAGATAAAGACCCTACAATAGTAACATTTCTACTCTACCAGCCACATCATTCACCTATCTTCACACATTCATACAGTTTGTATTCAATGCATTTTGAATAGCTGTACTAGTTGATGAGTATGTTCTTATGAGACACTTTAGAAGTCACCTCCGATGTTATAGTATAGTTCTCTTGTTATTTGCTGTCCTAAATGCAAAAAGGAATTGGAAACAAGGCAAAGGATAGCATTGCTGGTAAGATCTTTCTGTGCATATTGCATAGGTTAACTGGTGGTTTTTAAACTGGTTGTGGATGTCAGGTAGATAAAAGCAAAGGCACACTCAAAGGTTTCACCAGACTCTCAAAAACATGTTCCATGGCATATTGCCTTGAGTTTGATGAAGATTAGGATGAAGGTGTTCATTAATTACTTAATGTCAATTACTTACATAAAACCTTTTTAGAATCGTTTTAGGATTAGATTTAGAATATCTGTCATAGATAAACATATGAGGAACATTTTTCCCATATCACCCAAATAGAGCACTTCTCTCTCAGACTGCTGGCTTACTTGTGGTTCCTAGGATACTTAAGAGTAGAATGGGAGGCAGAGCCAGCTTTCTGTGGAACCAGCTTCCAGCTTGGATTTGGGAGACAGACACCCTCTCTATTTTTAAGATTAGGCTTAAAACGTTCCTTTTTGATCAAGCTTATAGTTAGGGCTGGATCAGGTGACCCTGGACCATCCCTTAGTTATGCTGCTATAGGCCTAGTCTGCTGGGGGGTTCCCATAATGCACTGTTTCTTTTCATTCACCTTATTTACTCTGTTTATACTCCACTCTGCATTTAATCATTAATTGTTATTAATCTCTGGCTCTCTTCCACAGCACGTCTTTTTTCTCTCCCCTCAGCCCCAACCGGTTGTGGCAGATGACTGCCCCTCCCTGAGCCTGGTTCTGCCGGAGGTTTCTTCCTGTTAAAAGGGAGATTTCCTTTCCACTGTCACCAAGTGCTGCTCATAGGGGGTCGTTTTGACTGTTGGGTTTTCCCTGTATTATTGCAGGGTCTTTACCCACAGTACAAAGTGCCTTGAGGTGACTGTTTGTTGTAATTTGGTGCTATATAAATAAAATTGATTTTAATTGAATTTAATTGAAATAAAGCACTGGAAAAAAAACAAATCCTGTATAACAAATATCATGGGGTCAGAATTTATCACACTTGGCCCTTTCAATCATTAGAATAGGATAAAGTGCTACCAAGTAAGCTAATAGTCAGTTTTATTGTTGTTTCATTCTGTGAGTTAAATAAATGATAACCAAATTTCATGATCTAACATTTCCACAAAACAGTTTATATTAAAAACCGAGTCACTTTAATTTAAGCCAAGACCAAAGTGCATATTCTCATACTGTACATAATAAAACTGTACTGATTTTATGTGAACTACTCTGATTTACCTCCTGGAAAAACTGCATGTTCAACCAAATCAGACTCTGCCCCTAAGGAAGGGAGATCATTTTTGAGTAAAAAAGTGCCAGACACCAAGACACACCAGCACACTTTATGAACATAAGGCCCAGAAAGAGGGATTACTTTATTATGGATACACATATGGCTCCCTCCCCAAGTAATGAGGCCTAACGCTGCTGATGATCATTCAGTGAAGTTTACAACACATTGTGGGTTTGACTTTTATGACATAATTACTAAATTTAAAGGCCACGATGATTTGATGACACTGTAAACATGTTTTTTGTATGCAAGAGCTTATGGTGCAAAAACTAGCTTTACAATGAGGGCTGAATCTGTGTGAGTGAGTGTGGTAGAGACATTTATGGCAGCATTAGTGAATTTGAAAGCAACATTTGGATGGCATGCTTTACTGTAAATTGTGTAAATTTCCTTCAGTGTCTACATTAACCATGTTTATTGTGGTTTATTTATTATTGTGTTAAATGAGCTAAAAGTGTTCCAGGCTGATTACCTGACGTAAAATATTTAAAGTGCATGCTGTAACCCACTAATCGTCTAAAGACTAAATGATGAGTGTATGCATGTACAGACAAAAAATAAATGAAAAATTAAGGGAAAAAGTACTGCAAATCCTTATGCAATAACAATAGTATGTACAGTCATTGTAAAATGAAAACACACCCTATTTAAACTAAAAGGTTTACATATCATTGCATAATAAAAATAACCTGGTCCTTAGCAGGTCTTAATATTCTGTAAATACAACCTCAAATGAACGATAAACCTTATTATGTAATCTGCAGTCATATTACATATCTCATTATTTAAAAAAATATGTTTTTCGCACATTGGTTCTGCATTTGGACTTAGTACACCCTTACTACTACCACATTAATTAAGAGAGAAAGCAGCTGATAATCAAATGCATGTGATCATCAGGAAATGTGAAGCAGATGTTTTGACACTTTGCAGTTTTGGAACATTCAGGTCTATGTCAATGTAATGTCAAGAGGAAAGACATCAGAAATGATCTAAAGGTTCTGGGGCATGAAGGAACTGATACCACTGACTGGCCCCCACACTCACCTGACCTAAAATCAATAGAACACCTCTGGGACATTAAGTTTTGGCCTATCCAATACTGCCAGGTTGTACCTGGGGTGGCTGTAGCTCAGGAGGTAGAATGGGTCACCTACAGATGCAGCCACATGGCTACTCCCAGCCAGTGGCGCAGCTATATACTTTCTGAGGTGCCCCCCCCCCCCCCCCCAGGTGCATACACACACCAGGGTTCTAGCCAGAAATTGGGGCTGCAACTATCGATTATTTTATTAATCAAGTATTGTATCAATTATCTCCTCCGTGAATCGCCACCTTATCGTGGTGGAGGGGTTTGTGTGTCCCAGTGATCCCAGGAGCTATGTTGTCTGGGGGCTTGTCCCCCTGGCAGGGTCTCCCATGGCAAACTGGTCCTGGGTGAGGGTCCAGACAAAGAGCGGTTCAGAAGACCCTTATGAGTGAAAAAACAAGGGAACAGTTTACCCTGCCCGGGATAGGGTTACCGGGGCCCCACCCTGGAGCCAGGCCTGGGGAGGGAGCTCGAGGGAGAGCGTCTGGTGGCCAGGCATTAGCCCGTGGTGCTTGGCCGGGCGCAGCCCGAAGAGGTTACATGGGCCCGCCCTCCTGCAGGCCCACCACCCGCAGGAGGTGTCGTAGGGGTCGGGTGCAATGTGTGTCGGGCGGTGGCCGAGGGCGGAGGCCCTGGCGGACCGATCCCCGGCTATCGAAACTGGCTGTTGGGACATGGAATGTCACCTCTCTGGTGGGGAAGGAGCCTGAGCTAGTGCGTGAGGTTGAGAGATACCAGCTAGACATAGTTGGGCTCACCTCAACGCATGGCCTGGGCTCTGGAACCAGTCTCCTGGAGAAGGGCTGGACTCTGTTCCAGTCTGGAGTTGCCCTCGGTGAGAGGCGGCGAGCTGGGGTGGGTATTCTTGTATCCCCCCGGCTTGCTGCCTGTACGTCGGAGTTTTCACCGGTGGACGAGAGGGTAGTTTCCCTGCGCCTTCGGGCTGGGGAACGGGTCCTGACTGTTGTTTGCGCTTATGCGCCGAATGACAGTTCAGGGTACCCACCCTTTTTGGAGCTGCTGGGTGGGGTGCTGGAGAGTGCTCCATCTGGTGACTCCATAGTCTTGCTGTGAGACTTCAACGCTCACGTGGGCAATGACAGTGAGACCTGGAGGGGCGTGATTGGGAGGAACGGCCTGCCCGATCTGAACCCGAATGGTGTTTTGTTATTGGACTTCTGTGCAAACCACAGTTTGTCCATAACAAACACCGTGTTCGAACACAAGGATGTCCATAAGTGCACATGGCACCAGGACACCCTAGGTCGCAGGTCGATGATCGATTTTGTAATCGTATCATCAGATCTGCGGCCGTATGTTCTGGACACTCGGGTGAAGAGAGGAGCTGAGCTGTCAACTGATCACCACCTGGTGGTGAGTTGGATCAGGTGGCGGGGGAAGATGCTGGACAGACCTGGCACACCTAAACGTATTGTGAGGGTGTGCTGGGAACGCCTGGCAGAAGCCCCAGTCCGGGAGATCTTCAACTCCCACCTCCGGCAGAACTTCGACAGCATTCCGAGGGAGGCTGAGGACATTGAGTCCGAATGGACCATGTTCCGCACCTCCATTGTTGAGGCTGCTGCTCAGAGCTGTGGCTGCAAGGTGGTTGGTGCCTGTCGTGGTGGTAACCCCCGAACCAGATGGTGGTCACCGGAGGTGAAGGGAGCCATCAAGCTGAAGAAAGAGTCCTATCGGGCTTGGTTAGCCTGTGGGACTCCGGAGGCAGCTGACAGGTATCGACAGGCCAAGCGGAATGCAGCTCGGGTAGTGGCCAAAGCAAAAACTCGGGTGTGGGAGGAGTTCGGTGAGGCTATGGAAAAAGACTTTTGGACGGCATCGAAGCGATTCTGGCAAACCGTCAGGCGACTCAGGAGGGGAAAGCAGTGCTTCACTCACACTGTTTATAGTGCGGGGGGGGGTGCTGCTGACTTCAACTGAGGCTATAGTCGGACGGTGGAAGGAATACTTCGAGGACCTTCTGAATCCCACTGACACGCCTTCTGTAGTGGAAGCAGAGTCTGGGGATGAGGGGGGTGACTTGACCATCACGGGGGGTGAGGTCACTGAGGTAGTTAAACAACTCCTTGGTGGCAGAGCCCCAGGGGTGGACGAGATTCGCCCTGAGTTCCTGAAGGCTCTGGATGTTGTAGGGCTGTCTTGGTTGACACGCCTCTGCAACATCGCGTGGAGATCTGGGGCAGTGCCATTGGATTGGCAGACCGGGGTGGTGGTCCCCATCTTTAAGAAGGGAGACCGGAGGGTGTGCTCCAACTTTCGGGGGATCACACTCCTCAGCCTCCCCGATAAGGTCTATGCCAGGGTGCTGGAAAGGAGGGTGCGTCCGTTAGTCGAACCTCGGATTCAGGAGGAACAATGCGGTTTTCGTCCTGGTCGTGGAACGCTGGACCAGCTCTTTATCCTCTCAAGGATATTCGAGTGTGCGTGGGAGTTTGCCCAACCAGTCTACATGTGCTTTGTGGACTTGGAGAAGGCATTCGACCGTGTTCCTCGGGGTGTTCTTTGGGAGGTTCTGCGGGAGTATGGGGTGTCTGGCCCATTGTTGCGGGCCATTCAGTCCTTGTACAACCACAGTGAGAGCTTGGTCCGTATAGCCGGTAATAAGTCGGATTTGTTTCCTGTGGGTGTTGGACTCCGTCAGGGCTGCCCTTTGTCACCGATTCTGTTCATAATTTTTATGGACAGAATTTCTAGGCGTAGCCAGGTGGTGGAAGGCTTCTTCCTTGGTGGCCTCAGAGTCTCATCTCTGCTTTTTGCAGATGATGCGGTTCTGTTGGCTTCATCAGGGGGGGGCCTCCAGCTCGCAGTGGAACGGTTCGCAGCCGAGTGTGAAGCGGCTGGCATGAGAATCAGCACCTCTAAGTCTGAGGCCATGGTCCTCAGCCGGAAAAGGGTGGAGTGCCATCTCCGGCTCAGGAACGAGTTCTTGCCTCAAGTGGAGGAGTTTAAGTATCTCGGGGTCTTGTTCACGAGTGATGGGCGAAGGGAACGGGAGATCGACAGGCGGATCGGGGCTGCTTCTGCAGTGATGCGGACGCTGCACCGGTCCGTCGTGGTGAAGAGGGAGCTTAGCGTAAAAGCGAAGCTCTCGATTTACCGGTCGATCTACGTTCCTACCCTCACCTATGGTCACGAGCTTTGGGTAGTGACCGAAAGAATAAGATCGCGAATACAAGCGGCAGAAATGAGTTTCCTTCGAAGGGTGGCTGGCCTCTCCCTTAGAGATAAGGTGAGGAGTGCGGCCATCCGGGAGGGGCTCAGAGTAGAGCCGCTGCTCCTCCACATCGAAAGGAGCCAGTTGAGGTGGCTCGGGCATCTGATTAGGATGCCTCCTGGCCGCCTCCTGGGTGAGGTGTTCCGGGCATGTCCCACCGGGAAGAGGCCCCGTGGTAGACCCAGGACACGCTGGAGAGATTATGTATCTCGGCTGGCCTGGGAACGCCTTGGGGTCCCTCCGGATGAGCTGGAGGAGGTGGCTGGGGAGAGGGAAGCTTGGGCTTCTCTGCTTAGGCTTCTGCCCCCGCGACCCGGCCCCGGACAAGCGGAAGAAAATGGATGGATGGATGTATCAATTATTCCATTAATTAATCAAGTAATCAGATAAGAAATAATTTTTCATACTAACAATTCATCTGCACATTTTAACTTCCCTACTGCAGTTATTCTCTATGTCACATGTGTCAGACTCAAGGCCTACGGACCACTTCCGGCCCATGATCTAATTTTATACAGCCAGCAAGTTGATTTCATATAGCTATTATTAATAGCCCGGGAGTAAATGGCGCTCACACCACTGCAAATCCCACGCACTGCAACAGCTGCCGGCAGGCCAAGAATTGTGCGCTAACCCATTTTCCGTATTGCCGATTGATCAGTGATCAGTGGATAAAACATCGGTCAGCACTTTTTACAGTGACATTTAAGCTGCCTGACTCCCCAAAAATGACCAAACGAAAAGTGAAAAACAGGGATTTTCTAAACAGGTGGGAGGCAAAAGACCTGAACGGTGACATCGGAGGTAAACCACCTGTCTCTTTTCCTCACTTGCGATGCGGGGAAAAGAGCGGATTGGTGGGACAGATATGGGAGAAGATGAAGAGGGAGACCTGCACAGGTGAGCTGACAGTGCATCACTGCCTCACACAGCAGGAAATGGTGTGCAGCGAACTCCCGAAGACAGAACGCGTCATAAACACCATAACACAGACAGGGAAGTTTAGAAGAGGCAAAGTTTTAATCACAGCAGTTTCAGTCTTTTCTGGAGTAAATAGCTTCTGAATTTGGTGAGCTGCCTGAGGGAATCTGTCAGTTCATAGAAAGTGAAGGAAACGGCACCAAACAATCGCACAAACCAGACCACGATAGTGTTTTTACCACCAGATTGTCGTTATAGTGATCGTTCTGGTGGCTACAGGTGATGTACGGAAAAAATAAAAGCTGACATTCTCTGCACAGTCAGTAAAACCACACAGACAATGGAGGCATGGAAGAACCTTGTCAGATGATCCACTCATGTTAAATCATGCCTGAAATTTTCATTTGATCTTTGTTTTTCTTCTTACTTCTCGTTCATGCTGATTGTCATTTCGATTTCTGTAGCTCGAAATCAAGTGCGCGCATGACCTTAGGGACATCAAATGTGCATGTTGTGAACTTTCCCTGTGCTGTGGTAGATTGTAAATTGCAGTGAAATAATACAGGCGCAAGCAGCGATAAAAGCAGCGATCCTGTTTGCTAAATGCAGAGACAGCAGAGCTCCGAAAGTGAAGCAGTGAAATCCTCAGCCCGGTGTGAGGGCTTCTCAGACTGGTGCGGCGCCTTGCGATCAACCGCTAGCTAGAACACTACACACACACACACACACACACACACACACACACACTCACCATCCGCGTCCTTTCAACATTTACTGTGTTCATGTGTGCAGATAACTTATTCATGGACTTATAAAATACAAGACTTCTATGACATAACTTATCGACTGTCTTTAAAGGGGACAGGAGGAGGGGAGGTGAAGGAGCGCAGGGGCGCCTAATCGGCGATGCACAGCTGTTAAATACAGAAAATGCAACTAGAGAAATATTTTCCCCACATCGGTTTGGTGCCCCCCTCTTGTGCGGCGCCCCTATGCATTTCATACAGTGCATACCCCCTTTTTGCGCCACTGCTCCCAGCAATCGGTCAGCCAGTTCCCAGTCGCTGGGCGTCTCCCCTTCTTCTCCGGGGTGTATCTACTTTCCACTATAAAAATGCCTCTTTGAATCAATTACAAAGTGTCACCAAGAGATCCTTTTCAAAAAGTCAGTCAGAACTGTGTAATTCGAGCACTATTGAACTATTGGCGATTGAACATCTAGTCTTGTTCACTTGTACACACTGTACTATTGCGTGGTCTGCAGCAATGTGGCCTTCAGTCTGGCGGATCAATTCAAAGGCATCATTGAATTATCTAAAAAAAAAAAGGCCATCATCGATTCACAAAAATACTGTATCATGCCACCGAAAGAAGGTATCATACTCGTATCATGGTTTTGTCAACATGATTACATTTTTTTTATGTGAACATGTTGATGTTAATATATGTATGTTTGGCAGGAACAAGCTGTGATTGCAGCACAGCAGGCATGGAAAGCAACCAAACCCACCAGAGAAAAATTCAACAAGGAAGTGTAAGTATTGTTCCAAACAGCAGACTCAAAAATGGGAAACGTGCACAAGAAACCGCAGAAACTCACAAGTTTTTTTTAGAAGGCATGTACATTAATTCTACATGTTCCTGGCATGTTTTTTTCTACTCTAACCCCAAGAAGAATATACTGATCACTCATTACTAGGTTGCTTGATGCTGGAAGGACTTAACAAAGAAGAGCAGAGAAACTCACCGGCAGGAGCTACGAGACTTCATTCAATTCTGTCATGTTAGGATGAAACACAACATTCCAGTGGAATTACTTAGAAGGAGATGACAGGGGACTGGAACAGAAGACAAAGAAGAGCATGGAAAGCGACTTGCAGAGCAACTCTTCCATCATTGTTATGGGGAATATTCATTTCATGTGTAACAAAATGGAGAACCTTGAGACCCTTGTTGGAGGCCAGAAAGTATACTGGGAGAGCAGCCTCACAGAGACACAGAAATGTGGCTAAAGGACTGTATACCAGAAAATATCAGCAACATCAATGACTTTCTGATTATCCATGCAGACTGAGACACCAAAGCAAGCGGTAAGCGGAAAGCAGAAGGCCTGGCTCTGCTTGTGAGTAACAAGTGGTGTAACCTGGGACATTTAACAGTCAGGAAGTGTATTTGTAACAAAGACATTCAACTTCTTGTTGTTAGTTTAAGGCCATACTACCTAACAAGTGAGATCACTATCGTGGTTGCCATTGTTGTTTATGTCCTGCCCTCCGCACATGCTTGTGACATGCTGTGAAATGCTGGTCTATGCAGAAGAATCTCTCCAGGGATACTTGGAGCTCACAAACTGGGATGTTTTCTGTGACAGTCACAATGATGACATTGACAGACCTACAGACCTCCGACTACATCAAGTTCTGTGCTGATATCACAGTCCCCAGCAGAGAGATGCAATGCTTCCCCAACAACAAACCCTGGGTCACTAAGAGCCTGAAAGGACTATTAAATCAGAAGGAAAAAGGCTTTTAGGAAGGGTTATAGCGACAGAGTTTTCAGGCTATAGCGACAGAGTTTTCAGAAGGAAATGAGGGTGAAAAATGAGGAATGGAAACAAGCCTACAGGCAGAGATTGGAACATTGGCTGCAGCAGGATGGAGTGAAACAGGTCTGGTCAGGCATGAGGAAGATAACAGGGATGAAGCAGAAAAGTGGAAATCTGCTGCCTGACAGAGACCTGTATCGGGCTGATGGCATGAACGCCTACTTCAGTAGATTTGACAGCTCGTAGTCTTCTTATGTAGTCTTCTTGCCATCTGCCTGTGGTGCTTACCACCACCCCCACCAAAACCCTCACTCTAAACCCCCCACTGACTCAAACTTCCACCCCATACCTCCAATTCAGAATCATCCTCCCAGTCCAACCTCATCTGTCCATCCCTCTCCCCCACTGCAAGGCCCTCTCCCTCTCTCCATCTACTCACCCATAACACTCCAGCAATTTCAGGTGAAGCGAGAACTGGACAGACTGAAGGTGGGAAAAGCGGCTGGCCCTGATGGAACTAGCCCCAAAACGACCTGCTTAAGTTGACTGTGCCACATCTTCACACAGATGTAGCACATCTGTGAGGTTTAGACCTAAGCCTGGACCTACAAAAGGTCCCGGCACTGTGGAAAACGTTGTGCATAGTTCTGGCACCTGGACAGCTTGTTCACAACTGTAAGGATTATGCTCTTCAACTTCATAAGTGCCTTTAACACAATCCAGCCACGCTGCTCAGAGAGAAGATGAGAATGATGCAGGTAGAGTCAACCCTGGTCGCCCTAAATGCCACAGCATGTTCGCCTGAGGACCTGTGTCTCCAGTATACTGCTGACAAATACGGGGGCTCCTGAAGAGACCGTCCTGTCCCCTTTCTCATCACAATCTATACAGCAGACTTTCAGTACAACTCCAACATCTGCTTTCTTCAGAAATTGTCTGATGACTCAGTGATCATGGGTTGTATCAGTGAAGGATGGAAAGAGGAATACAGCGGCATGATCAGGGACTTTGTGGACTGGTGCAACCTCAGCTGCCTTCAGCTACAGTGGCTTGCAAGTGTATTCATACCCCTTGAACTTTTCCATATTTTGTCACATTACAACCACAAACATAAATATATTTCACTGGAATTTAATGTGAAAGACCAACACAAAGTGGTATACAATTGTGAAGTGGAAAGAAAATGATACATGATTCAAAACATTTTTACAAATAAACAACTGAAAAGTGCGGTGTGCAAAAGTATTGAGCCCCCCTGAGTCAATACTTCGTGGAACCACCTTTTGCTGCAGTTACAGCTGCAGGTCTTTTAGGGTATGTCTCCACCAGCTTTGCACATCTAGTGACTGAAATTTTTGCCCATTCTTCTTTGCAAAACAGCTCAAGCTCAGTCAGATTAGATGGAGAGCGTTTGTGAACAGCAGTTTAATTTAATATTTTGATTTAAATTTATTTAAACTTTTCTATTGCACAGAAGTCTTAAGACACAATCATTCTTTATATTTTGCATAAGAGAACTGAGACTTTCACCTACTGTAATTTTTTAAAGTGCTCTCCAGTCTTTATGAAGATCTTTCAAAGTTGTTCTTTGAACACTGGCTGCTTTAATTTAATTTTCAATCCAGTTCTTGTACCTCAAGAAGAATTGTTTTTGGTTTTTTTATGTTAAGCCACCTTGTGATCACCATTATGAATTACTCACAAAAGGCAGTTCACAATGAGTTTTATGGAGTAATGAACACAAATTGGAAATTTTTGTTCAAATTGTTATTGATATGTATGAAGGAGGTCAGGAGAGATCAATCACAAACACCTCTACCTTACTTCTACTTCTACCTTACTGAAGCAGTGTAGGATCATCTTGACAGAGAATGGAATAAAAGGCAGTCAACATCCAAAGAAGAGCTTTGAATGTCCTTCAAGAAAGTCAGGAGAACTATTTCTGAAGACTACTTAAAGACACTGCAGAAAGCTGCCTAAGAGAGTTCAGGCTGTGTTGAAGAATAAAGGTGGTCATACCAAATATGGAATTTCAAGCTCAGTTTTAACCTTATAAATGTCCATCCTGTTCAGGGTCACGGAGGGGCTGGAGCCTATCTCATCTGTCATAGGGCGAGAGGCAGGGTACACCCTGTACAGGTTGACAGCCTGTCGCAGGGCCAACACAGAGAGACAGAAAACTATTCACACTCACATTCACACCTTTTGGCAATTTAGATTAACCTATTAGCCTAACGCCAGTAACTGCATGTCTTTGATCCCTGGGAGGAAACCCACACAGACATGGGGAGAACATACAGACTCCACACAGAAAGGCCCGGGCCAAGGTGGATTCAAACCCAGACCTTCTAGATGTCCTTTTAGCTGTGAGGCAGCAGTGCTAACCACCACACCACCATGCTGCCCTTATAAATGTAATTTTGATATATGTTTGTATGTTTAAATAAATGATTGCACTATAAGTGACAAATGCACTAGAAGATGTATAACATATGTATAGTAACAAATAATAGTCCTGTGAAAAGGAAAGTTTTCACAGGACTCTATGCACTCGACGTTTCAAAGGTTTGTAGAACCACCATCAGCAGAAATAACTTGAAGAAATGGTTTTCTATATAGTTACAAGTTCTCACATCATTGTTGAGGGATTTTGCTCCACTCTTCTTTGCAATGTTGCTTCAGTTCATTGAGGTTTGCAGGCATTCATTTATAGCCAGCTCTATTAAGATCCTGCCATGGCATACTGAGGTCAGGATTTTGACAGGCCATTGCAGCACCTTGATTCATTTTTTTTCAACCACTCTGTTGTATATTTGCTGGTGTGCTTAGGGTGATTGTCCTGTTGCATGACTCATTTTGGACTATGCTTTAGTTGTTGCCTGGCCTCACATTTGACATTTGACTCTGGTATACAAAGTGTAGGTGAGGTGTTCCGGGCATGTCCCACCGGGAAGAGGCCCCGTGGTAGACCCAGGACACGCTGGAGGGATTATCTCTCTCGGCTGGCCTGGGAATGCCTTGGGGTCCCTCCGGATGAGCTGGAGGAGGTGGCTGGGGAGAGGGAAGCCTGGGCTTCTTTGCTTAGGCTCCTGCCCCTGCGACCCGGCCCCGGATAAGCGGAAGAGAATGGATGGATGGATGGATGGATAGATGGATGGATACAAAGTGTATACAAAGTGTAATACAAATGCAAGCTGCCCAGGTCCTGTGGATGCCACTGTGTTTGACAGTTGCTATGTGGTGTTTGTGCTGATATGCTGCATTTAGTTTTTCCCAAATATGGCGCTGTGCATTATAGCCAAACATCTCCACTGTGGTTTTATTTTTATTAACACTGCTTCAGAAGTCTCTTAGTTTGTTCAGATGCAACTTTGAAACCTCAGCAGTGCGTTAATGTTCTTTAAGTGACGAGGCTTTCTTCTTCCAAACAAGCCATACTTGTTTGGTCTTTCTACTTTTATTATCATGAAATTTAACATGCTAACTGAGTTTCATAGTTTGAGGTGAAGCTCTCTGTATTTTTGTGATTTTTCTGTGCATGACGTGGGGTAAATTTACTGTGAAGATCATGGGATTCTGTGAACACACACCTGAATATTCCAGACAAGCAAACTAGGTAAACTCCATTTATGGAAGTGGTCACATTTGCTGATGATCAATTAAATCCGTCTGATTAGCAACGCATGGTTGCTTCTAACCCTCTTAGAATAGAATAGAATAGAATAGAATAGAATAGAATAGAATAGAATGCCTTTATTGTCATTATACAGGATGTACAATGAGATTGGAGGGCCACTCCTGTTCAGTGCCATGTAACAGAAAATCAAACTCTCTAAAATAAAAATATTATAAAAATATTATAATCTAGTATGATCAATATAATCAAGAGATATACAGAAATAAACAATGTGTAAAATATACAAAAAATAGAATGTATAAAAATATATACATACATTGGTGCATCTGTACATTGTAAGAAAAGTAAATATGTGTATACATATAATAATGAAGATGATGAATATTGCACTTGGTGAATGAATATTGCACTAGTGAATGAATACTGGATATTACACAATATAGGAATGTCAGATATTGTTCAGTATGAATAATATAATATTGCACAGTTACAGTGGGTGAGTGTGTGAGTTCAGGGTGGTGATTGCTCTGGCGAAGAAACTGTTCTTGAGTCTGTTTGTCCTGGCTTTGATGCACCTGTAGCGCCTGCCAGAGGGCAGCAGGTCAAACAGGTCAAAGCCAGGGTGTGAGCTGTCCTTGATGATGTTCCTGGCTCTGCTGATGCAGCGGGAGGTGTAGATGTCCATCAGGGAGGGGAGAGGGCAGCCAATGATTCTTTGTGCTGTCTTGACTACCCTCTGAAGCCTGACCCTGTCTGCCTCAGTGCAGCTGCCGTACTGTGATACAGTATGTCAGCAGGCTCTCAATGGATGAGCGGTAGAAGGTCAGCAGCAGCAAGTTGTTCTTCCTGAGGACCCTCAGGAAGTGAAGTCGCTGCTGAGCCTTCTTGATAACAGCTGTGATGTTATCTGACCAAGAGAGATCAGCAGAGATGAGGACACCAAGAAACCTGAAGGTGTGGACCCTCTCCACATGCTCACCGTTGATGTAGAGGGGAGCTGGGTCAGTCCTGTGCTTCCTGAAGTCAATGATGATCTCTTTGGTTTTCATGGTGTTCAGTACCAGGTTGTTCTCTGAACACCAGGCTGTCAACTTCAAGACCTCCTCTCTGTAAGCTGCCTCATCTCCCTTCGAGATGAGTCCGACCACTGTGGTGTCATCAGCAAATTTGATGATGAGGTTGTTATTGTGGGCCGGACTGCAGTCATGGGTGTAGAGGCAGTACAGGAGGGGGCTCAGCACACAGCCCTGTGGGGAGCCAGTGCTCAGTGTGCGGGTGGAGGAGAGATGGGGGCCAAGTCTCACAGTCTGGGGCCGGTTGGTTAAGAAGTCCTTGATCCAGGAACATGTGAGAGGGGGGAGGCCCAGGGTGTGCAGTTTGGTGGTGAGAATGTCCGGGATGATTGTGTTGAACGCTGAGCTGTAATCCACAAAGAGCATGCGAGCGTAGCTCTGCTGCTGCTCCAAGTGGCTCAACACAGAGTGGAGAGCTACAGCGATGGCGTCCTCTGTGGATCTGTTTGCACGATATGCAAACTGATGGGTGTCGAAAGTGGGGGGCAGGTGGTCTTTGATGTGCTGGAGAACCAGCCTCTCAAAGCACTTCATGATTACCGGTGTGAGGGCCACAGGGCGGTAATCATTTAGGCTGGTGACAGATGACCTTTTGGGGACAGGGATGATTGTGGCTGTTTTTAGGCAGGGGGGGATGACTGCTTGGGCCAGGGAGAGGTTGAAAATCCTGGTGAGAATCAGGGTGAGCTGGTGGGCACACGCTCTGATCACCTTGCCAGGTACTCCGTCTGGTCCGGTAGCCTTCCTGGGGTTCACTGCCAGGAGCACACGCCGTACCTCATGCTCCTGGACGGTGAGTGGGATGCAGCCTGGTGGGGGGGGCAGGACGGGAGCAGATGGGTGGTCCTGAGGCATCTCAAAGCGAGCAAAGAAACAGTTAAGTTCCTCTGCTAGTGACACACTCAGGTCTCCTGCAGTCACATCACAGCCTCTGAAGTTTGTGATGTTCTGAATGCCCTGCCACACCTCCCGTGTGTTATTGCTGGACAGATGGGACTCTATTTTCCTCCTGTAGTCTGTTTTGGCTTTTTTAATTCCTCTTTTCAGGTCAGCTCGAGCAGCACTGTACAGAGCTCTGTCGCCTGACCTGAAGGCAGCATCACGGGTTTTGAGGAGTGAACGGACCTGGCTGTTCATCCAGGGTTTCTGGTTAGGGAAAACCCGGATGTTTTGCTAACAGTCACATTTCCGATACAGAACTTAATGTAGTCCAGTACCGTCCCTGTGAATGTTTCTAGGTCCTCGTGTTCGAATAAGTCCCAGTCTGTGTATGCAAAGCAGTCCTGTAGGTCGGAGAGTGCGTTTTCAGGCCAGGTTGTAATGGTTTTTACAGTAGGCCTGGCTCTCCGTCTGAGGGGGGTGTATGCTGGGGTGAGCAGCAGGGAAAGATGGTCGGACTGGCCGAGGTGGGGGAGGGGTTTGGCTCTGTAAGCGCGCTTAATGTTGGAGTAAACATGGTCAAGAGTGTTCTCCCCTCTTGTGGAACATTTGACATGTTGGTGGAATTTCGGGAGTACAGTCTTTAAGTTGGCCTTGTTAAAGTCTCCCGCGATAATAAGAACACCGTCGGGGTAGACCCGCTGCTGTTCGTTAATGGCGTTCAGCAGGAGAGAGAGCGCCATGCTAACGTTAGCATCGGGAGCTATATACACAGCTGTGACGATCACTACTGTTAGCTCTCTGGGTAGAAAAAAGGGCCGACATCTTACAGACATGTACTCGAGGTCTGGGGAACAATGTTTGTCTATGATTGTTCCGTTGTTACACCAGTCCTCATGCACGTAAATACAGAGACCCCCTCCCCTGCTCTTACCGGAGTCCTTGGTCCGATCTCCGCGTAGCAGAGTGCGGCCTGCTAGCTGCACGCTAGCATCGGGAATGTGGGGGTTTAGCCAGGTCTCGGTGATAATCATTACACAGCAGTCACGAACATAGCGATTTACAGCCAGCTCTAACTCTAGGTTCTCCGTTTTATTTACCATAGACCTGGCGTTGGAGAGATACAGGCTCGGCAGAGGAGACCTGTGTGGTTGGCATTTCAGCTTCAGCATAAAGCCGGACCTGCAGCCCCGCTTCTGCTTCCTCTCCTTCTGCCGTCGGCGGCGCCTTCCAGACCCGATAACAATCCACGGAGCCCCCGGCGGTCTCGCTATGTTGTCTGGGATGTTATGAGTGTAGTGAAAATCACTCGATACTGATATCTTGTGCCGGTAGCCAATGTCCACAAGATCCTGGCGTGTGTAGCAGTTGTTTGCAGAGACAAATGCACCAAAACTAACAAATATGAAATACAAAAAGTACAAAAAGTACAAAAAAGAGCACCGAAAGGAAGAGCCGTGAGCGGCTGCATCTGTGCGCGCCGCCATCTTAATTCCTATGGAAGCAGCAAGGGTGTTCCTAGTTTTCACTATGAAAACTTTTTCAGCCCCACCCTGAGATAGGAAGTTTCTAATTTTAACAATATTGCACAGATGAAAGACAGCAGCTCATATTTGTTTAATATGCATGTTTAAGGATAAGTCTTGGCAAAAAGTAACCCCTAGATTCCTCACAGTGTTACTGGAAGCAAAGGTAGTGTCATCCAGAATATGACAATGTTTGTGAGAGCTTTTAACCTCAGTTTTGTCTAAATTTAGGTTCCAGGTCTTGGAGACTTGGATGGCACACAGTGATCTGGATGAGGTGGAGATGGGGAGGAGGTGGGTTGCACAAATGAATCTGCAAAGAAAAATGACAGGTAGAAGCACTGAGATTTAAACTTTGCAAAGTGGAGACTGATTGGCTTGAAGTACACGGGCAGAAAGATGATTGCACTAGAGCACGTGTCTAACTCAAGGCTCGCAGGCCTTTTCATATAGCTATTATTAATGGCCCTTAGGTAAATAGTGCTCCCACCACTTTTTTTTTTTTTTTTTTTTTTTTTTTTTAGCCTGTCATGTCTGGCATCTTTCACAATCGGAATGATGATCCGAATGCACTGATGTACCAAACATATTTGCTTTGACAAGAACAGCTCTATATGTTTCCTATAGGCTCTTCTTGTTAATGTTTGCAATTTTATTTTTATTTATTTATCTTTTTATTTAGTTATTCATGCCAAGTCTGACAGGCAACAAGGAAGGGGCAAGAACAAGAGGTGGGGGGGGCTCCCACCACTTATACTGCAAATCCCACAATGCACTGTAACAGATGCTGCGCAGGCCAAGACCTCTGCACTAACCTGTTTCCTGCATTGCCAGTGACACATTGATCAGTGATCAGTGGATAAAAACATTGGTCAGCACTTTTTACAGCAACATTAAAACCAGCCTGACCCCCAAAAATGGACAAATGAAAAAGGGAAACAGGGATGCAGAGGGAGACCTGCACAGGTGAGCTGACAGTGCATCATGGTGTAACACACCAGGAAACGCTGCGCAGCAAAGTCCTGAAAACAAAAGGCGTCATAAGCACTGTAACACAGATAGTGAACTTTATAAAAGGCTAAACTTCAAATCACCAGCAGTTTCAGTCTTTTCTGGAGGAAATAGCTTCTGAATTTGGTGACGTGCCTGATCACACAGCTGCCTGAGGAAATCTGTCAGTACATAGAAAGTGAAGGAAAAGTCTCAGCAGGGCTCTGTGATGAAAAGTATCTGTGTGAGTCAGCTTTTCTCTGCAACATAATGAAGCATCTTAATTGCGTCAAACCTGCAGCTTCAGTGACAGGACTGTGTGATTATGCACATGTATGACACAGTGAAAACTTTTCAACTCAAGTTGCACCTGCAAGAGCTGCAGCTGCAAAAAGGGAATTTATGCAATTTTCCATGTTGCCAAATAAAAATCAGACTGGGTCTCCACCGCCGTGTTTGCAGCTGTGCTTTTTGCTGAGAAACTTGACACACTGCACAGTTTATGCAGCATTTTCCCAACTTTGACACGCAGAAATTCACATCACAGTTTTTACCTGAAAAAACTGCAAATGAAATGAAATGAAAAACTGCAACACGGTGGCGTAGTGGTTAGCACTGCTGCCTCACAGTTAGAATACCATCTGGAAGGCCTGGGTTCGATTCCACCTTGGCCCAGGCCCCTCCCTCTCTCTGTGTGGAGTTTGCATGTTCTCCCCGTGCTTGCGTGGGTTTCCTCCGGGTACTCCGGTTTCCTCCCACATTCCAAAGACATGCACTTACTGGGGTTAGGTTAATTGGCTAATCTAAATTGCCCATAGGTGTGAATGAGAGCATGAATGTGAGTGTGAAAGGTCGTCTGTCCCTCTGTGGTGGCCCTGCAACAGGCTGGCGACCTGTTCAGGGTGTACCCTGCCTCTCGCCCTATGACAGCTGGGATAGGCTCCAGCCCCCCCGCGACCCTTAACAGGATGTGCGGAAGCGAATGGATGGATGGATGAAAACTGCAAATTTTCATCACCTTGAAATATTTTCATTTTCTCTGATGTTATTTTTGAAAAAAATATATATAATTTTATATTTTATTTAAAGTGTTGTGGAAAAAGTTGCTGTTTTCTGGCCATTCAAATTCACATTGCTGATTAAAATATTTTCAGTTTCAAGCTGTTCAATAAAGGTTAATCCTGTTTGGTCTGTGTTTCCAATTTTGGCCCATCCTGTGTTCGACACCCCTGGACTAGAGCAATGATGTCAGCTTTGAGTTTGGCAGCAAGGAAAAGCAGAAATTATGTAATTGTGTTGGTCCCCCTTTTGCTACCAAAATAGTCCTGACCTGACAAGGCATGGACTCCACTAGACCCCTGAAGTTATGCTGTGGTATTTGGCACTAAGATGTTAGCAACAGCTCCTTTAATTACTGTAAGTTGTGAGGTCAGGCCTCCATGGAATCAACATCCCACAGATGCTTGATTGGATTGATATCTGGAGAATTTGGAGGCCAAATCAAGACCTCAAACTCAGGCCAAGGGACCACCCATGACCATGTTGTTGGTTCACCACGTGGTTCACCTTTGACAGATATTGACCACTGCAGACTGGAAACACCCCACAAGAGCTGCAGTTTTGGAGATGTTCTGATCCATTCATCTAGCAATCACAATTTGGTCCTTGTCAAACTTCTATGCATGCACATTTTTCTGCTTTAAGCAGAGCAATTTTGAGGCCAAACGTTGACTTGCTGTCTAATATATCCCACCTGCTAACAGGTGAAAAGATAATCAGTGTTATCTGCTTCACCAGTCAATGATAATACTGTTATGCTGTTATTTTTTAAAAATTTAATTGTTAAATTAATAATACCCCAAAAATTTTCAGAGCATGTTAAATGTTCTTCATAAGTTAACAGGGCCACTGACCCTAATCATCTCCAGTACAGCTGTGAAAAGGGAATGACATTTTTTTTTTTCTGTACATGTTAGCATTTCTACATTTTTTCTAAATCCTCATGCTTTGATTGTTTTTAGGAAAATGTGATATATTTTAGGACTTCTTGGGCATAAGCTTTGGGATTCAACTGCAGTCTCTGTCCTCTCACACTGTATATATACAGTTTGGTCATGTAATAAATGTGCCCAAATTGACTAGAATAATTAAACTATATAATCTACTGTACATGAAAATAAACATGCACAACTGGTAAATACCCCAAACATGGATCAATAAACACACACACACACACACACACACACACACACACACACACACACACACACACACACACACACACACACACACACACACACACACACACACACACACACACACAGTAAAACAATAGGCCACACACTGACAATGCGCAAAATGATTTGGTTTGCTGCATGTTTGGCGTGGACACGCCTTCTGCATCTGTTCACTTTCTCCTCATGTTTCTGCTTCCTATCCTTCACTACCTCTTACATCCAACCAATTTATGATGCTGCAGCTAATTATCAAGCACACACACACACACACACACACACACACACACACACACACACACACACACACACACACACACACACACACACACACACACACACACGCACAGAAATGTGATCATTGGTCTGTTAATTGCAGGCTTTTGTCTGACACAAGATCGCCACGCTGCCTGAACACAATAATTATATCACATGTACACAGACTATTACAGAGTGTGTAATTACAGGTGAAAGGAGAACATTAGAGCAGCAGGTGGCTGCCATATCACATTGTCAGCAACCCTTTGATTGGACTTTCAAAGGCACAGGCAGGAGTGAAAAGATTTCAAGGGTTGCTTGCTTTGTTGTAAGTGGTTGTTACATGTGGCCATGTTTTGTTTTTGGTTTTTTTATTGCAACAAAAATAAAATTTTTAGTGATTCCAAATTATCTTAAAGGTAACAGGTGGTGAAATTGTGGGGGTGGAGTTTTATGGATTAAAATATAATCCTATTTAACAAACAGAAGTTTTACAGTTGGGCTGGATGATACTTCTTCCTCTAAAAGGTGCCCCAGGGGTGCATTCTTGGCCCAGCCCTTTTTTCGATTTATATGCTCCCCTTGGGCTCAATTTAAAAAAAACAAAAAAAAAACCCATTGCATTCCATTTCACTGTTACATAGATGACTCGCAGAAATGAAATTCTATGACTCCTTTGAAGACTTTATTGGATTGTCTGGAAGATGTTAAAACATGGATGGGTCTAAACATTCTTAATTTGAATGAGCAGAAAACAGAGGTCATTGTATTTGGTACCCCTGACCTCTATAATCTTGGCCCCTTAAAGATATATAATAAACCCTCTGTGAGGAACCTGGGAGTGATTTTTGACAGCAATCTTGCTTTTGACAAACACATTAATGATGTCATTAAATCTAGCTTCTTCCATCTTCGGCTACTTGCAAAGGGGAAGCCATTTCTCTGTTTCATGGACTTTGAGAGAGCAGTCCATGCCTTCATTTCATCCCAACTAGACTACTGTAATAGTCTCTATTCGGGTGTCAGTCTGACACTACTTCGACTGCAATTGATCCAAAATGCAGCAGCACGGTTACTAACCGGCACTCGTAAACGAGACCACATATCCCCCATATTAGCATCCCTAAACTGGGTGCCAGTCAGTTTTAGAATTGATTTTAAGGTTTTACTATTTGTTTTTAAGGTGTTGCATGGGTTAGTGCCTCCCTACCTCTCCAATCTTATAAGCCTGCATGCTCTCACTAGGTCACTGAGGTCTGCTGAGCAAATGCTCCTAACTGTCCAGAGGTCAAGATTAAAACACAGAGGTGATTGGGCCTTTGCAGCTGTTGCTCCGAAACTCTGGAAGAAATTGCCCCTTCATATAAGGACCTCTTCAACAGTTAACACTTTAAAAACCCATTTTTATTCTTTGGCTTTTAAATCAGAATGAGTCTTGAGTCCCGGATACATTATTGATGCTGTTTTCTTTTACTTATGTTTTATTATTTTATGTTTCCTGTCTTAGCTGTCTTCTTATCTTATGTTTTATGTTATTTTATTTATTTTAAATGTACAGCACTTCAGTCAACTGCGGTTCTTTTTAAATGTGCTTTAGAAATAAGTTTGACTTGACTTAACTATAATTAGCAACAAGAATTATTATTACCTTGGAAGACAGGCCACCTGTCTAGACTATACAGAATAGCATAGAATAGAATAGAAAAAATAGAATAGAGTAGAATGCCTTTATTGTCATTATACAGGATGTACAATGAGATACCCTGCCTTTTGCTATGAATTCAATAAATCGAAGAAAATGGATGGATAGATGGATGGAATTATTAATAGGAAAATAAAAACTTGAGGGGAACATTTTGATTCAAATGAAAAGCTTTATAGAAACACAGCAGAAAGAACAAACAACTAAACAACCAGCCTATAGGAGCTTAAAAGGCTCCAGTCACTGCACAGATCTTTAAGCCGCCTCAAATGTGCTGTTCACTGTCATTAAAAATGCAATTCAATTCAAGTTAATTTATATATCACTGTTGGATAAATTCTAAAATTATCAAAAGACCAAGTGCACACAATCAGTCCAGTTTAAAAAAGTGTTTATTCTTGCAAGAAGAAAGATGGTTACACTTTGTCTGGGCAATCGTAAGCACTCTCCCAAATGATCCTCTAAAGCTTCATATTTATACACAGCAAAAGCACACGGTGAACAGGAAGAGTGTAGGCATAAGAGGAAGTAACTGAAACACTTTGACATCTGTAAGGTTCTGCCTTGGTGCATGCAGAATGAAACCGGACATGGGAAGGTGATGAAAAGCAGACATACTCTTAACACACAATAACAAGGTACACAATATGAACTGTGGTTAACTTTTGTCTTCACACATAAGGTCACACACAACGTTTTCTTTCTCCTCACATAGGCATCTCTCTGTTCATAACTAATGCAGTTAATACAAACAGTTATCATAAACATGATTATTATAATATATTATAAGAGACAAGGACCAGGGGGGACAGAGATTTTCAGGCAGTGGCGCCAAAGCTCTGGAACAGTTTACCATTCCAGCTCCATTTAGCTGAAAAAAAAAAACAGTTGAAAACTTTTCTGTTTAACCAGGCTTTCTGTTGACTTTATTTTTATTCTTTTTCTTTTAATAATGTTAATATGTTTTAACATGGTGTTTTATCTGTTTTTTGATTTCTGTATTGTATAGCGCTTTGTGACTTTTTGTCTGTGAAAAGCACTATATAAATAAACTTTACTTACTTCCAGGCTATGGGAGAGACGACATGCAACAATGGTATACTATAATTCCAAAAGTATTCACTCACTCACCCACCCATCCATCCATCCATCCATTCATTCTCTTCCGCTTATCCGGGGCCGGGTCGCGGGGGCAGGAGCCTAAGCAGAGAAGCCCAGGCTTCCCTCTCCCCAGCCACCTCCTCCAGCTCATCCGGGGGACCCCAAGGCATTCCCAGGCCAAGCCGAGAGATATAATCTCTCCAGCGTGTCCTGGGTCTACCACGGGGCCTCCTCCCGGCAGGACATGCCCGGAACACCTCACCCAAGAGGCGGCCAGGAGGCATCCTAATCAGATGCCCGAGCCACCTCAACTGGCTCCTTTTGATGTGGAGGAGCAGCGGCTCTACTCTGAGCCCCTCCCGGATGGCCGCACTCCTCACCTTATCTCTAAGGGAGAGGCCAGCCACCCTTCGAAGGAAACTCATTTCTGCCGCTTGTATTCGCGATCTTATTCTTTCGGTCACTACTCAAAGCTCGTGACCATAGGTGAGGGTAGGAATGTAGATCGACTGGTAAATCGAGAACTTCGCTTTTACACTAAGCTCCCTCTTCACCACGACGGACCGGTGCAGCGTCCGCATCACTGCAGAAGCAGCCCCGATCCGTCTGTCGATCTCCCGCTCCCTTCTCCCATCACTCGTGAACAAGACCCTGAGATACTTGAACTCCTCCACTTGGGGCAAGAACTCGTTCCTATGCCGGAGAGGGGACGCCACCCTTTTCTGGCTGAGGACCATGGCGTCAGACTTAGAGGTGCTGATTCTCATGCCGGCCGCTTCACACTCGACTGCGAACCGTTCCACTGCGAGCTGAAGGCCACCCCCTGATGAAGCCAGCAGGACGGCATCATCTGCAAAGAGCAGAGATGAGACTCTGAGGCCACCAAGAAGAAGCCTTCCCCCACCTGGCTATGCCTAGAAATTCTGTCCATAAAAATTATGAACAGAATCCAATTGCAAGAACAAAGGGTAACCCTGACGGAGTCCAACACTCACAGGAAACGAATCCGACTTATTACCGGCTATACGGACCAAGCTCTCACTGCGGTTCTACAGAGATTGAATGGCCCGCAACAACAGGCCAGACACCCCATGCTCCCGCAGGACCTCCCAAAGGATACCCCAAGGGACACGGTCGAATGCCTTCTCCAAGTCCACAAAGCACATGTAGACTGGTTGGGCAAACTCCCACGCACATTCGAATATCCTTGAGAGGATAAAGAGCTAGTCCAGCGTTCCGCGACCAGGACGAAAACCACATTGATCCTCCTGAATCCGAGGTTTGACTAACAGACGGACCCTCCTTTCCAGCACCCTGGCATAGACCTTACCAGGGAGGCTGAGGAGTGTGATTGGAGCACACCCTCCGGTCTCCCTTCTTAAAGATGGGGACCACCACCCCGGTCTGCCAATCCAATGGCACTGCCCCAGATCTCCACGCGATGTTGCAGAGGCGTGTCAACCAAGACAGCCCTACAACATCCAGAGCCTTCAGGAACTCAGGGTACTCACCCACCCAAATCACGAAATTCAGGTGTTCCAATCAGTTCCATGGCCACAGGTGTATAAACCAAGCAATGCATGCAGACTGCTTACACAAACATTTGTGAAAGAATGGGTCACCCTCAGGAGCTCAGTGGATTCCAGTGTGGTAGGATGAGAGAATGCCACCTGTGCAGCATCTACAGTCATGAAATTTCCTTGCTACTAAGTATTCCACATTCCACTGTTAATGCCATTATAAAAGAAAGTGACTGGGAACGACAGTAACACAGCCACGAAGTGGTGGGCCATGTAAAATAACAGAACCAGGTCAGTGGATGCTGAGGTGTATAGTGGACAGAAGCTGCCTACTTTGTGGAGTCAATTGCTACAGACCTCCAAACTTCACGAGGCTTTCTGATTAGGTCAAGAACAATGCATAGAGTTTCCTTGGTTGAGCAGCTGCATCCGAGCCTTACATCACCGAGTACAATGCAATGCACTGGATACAGCAGTATAAAGCACACTGACAGTGGACTCTAGAGCAGTGCTTTATGTAGTGAGAAAATCATGCTTCTCCATCTAGTAATCTGACGAGTCTGGGTTTGGCAGTTGACAAGAAAATGGTACTTGTCTGACTGTATATGTGAAATTTGGAGGGGGGACTATGGTGTGGGGTTGTTTTTCAAGAGTTGGGCTTAGCTCCAGTGAAAGGAACGATTAATGATTCAGCACATGAAAACATATTGGACAATGAGGACCATGGCGTCAGACTTAGAGGTGCTGATTCTCATGCCGGCCGCTTCACACTCGACTGCGAACCGTTCCACTGCGAGCTGAAGGCCACCCCCTGATGAAGCCAGCAGGACGGCATCATCTGCAAAGAGCAGAGATGAGACTCTGAGGCCACCAAGGAAGAAGCCTTCCCCCACCTGGCTATGCCTAGAAATTCATGCTCCCAACTTTGCGGGAACAGTTTGGGGATGGCCCCTTCGTGTTCCAACATGATCACACACCAGTGCACAAAGCAGGTCTATAAAGACATGGATGAGTGAGTTTGGTGTGGAAAAATGTTACTGGCCTGCATATATTTCTGACCTCAACCCGATAGAAGAGCGTTGCAATGTGAGCCAGGCCTTCTAATCCAAGATCAGTGTCTTACCTCACAAATATGTTTCTGGAAGAATGGTCAAAAATTCCCAGAAACACACATCTAAACCTTGTGGAAAGCCTTCCCAGAAGAGTTGAAGCTGTTATAGCTCCAAAGGGTGGACTGACATCACATTGAACCCTATGGATTATGAATGAGATGCCACATAAGTTAACATGCATGTGAAGGCAGATGAGTGAATACATCCAGAGCCTATGTCTCATAACTATAAAGAGGGATGCTAGAATGACATCTAGAAGGTCTGGGTTTGATTCCACCTCAGCCTGGGCCTCTCTGTGTGGAGTTTGCATGTTCTCTCCGTATCTGCGTGGATTTCCTCCCACAGTCCAAAGACTGGTGTGAGTGTGAATGATTGTCTGAATCTGAATCTCTGTGTTAGCCCTGCAGCAGGCTGGCTAGGCTCCGGTACATCAGTACTGTACAATGAACTGTTAACATATACCACTGCATATACCAAAAACTGGCAGTGAAGCTGAAATAAATCCTGTCAGTCTATCTTATCTTATCAAATAATCTTACCATCTAATAATCTTGGGGTGGCTGTGGTTCAGGAAGTTGAGCAGGTCACCTTCTAATTGGAATGTTGGAGGTTTGATTCCTGGCTGCTTCCTGGCTGCATGCCAAAGTATCCTTGGGCAAGATGCTGAACCCCAAGTTGCTCTCCGATGCAAGTGTTGGAGTATAAATGTTAGATAGTAGCACTTAGCTTAGTTACACATGGAACTGCTTGTATGAATGGGGGTGAGTGCAAATGTGTTGTATAAGTGCTTTGATGACTCAGACAGAGTAGAAGAGTGCTATATAAGAACTAGTCTGTCATCTTTCATTGCTGTACTACAGGCTGAGCTGTAGGTCTGGGTTCTTGTAATGGATCAGACAGCTGTAAGTATTTAAACAAGCACACTGCTAATAAAGAGTAGCTACAGGGAAAGTCAAAAAAATAATTAAATAAATAAACACAGCAAAAGTTAATTATATGTATGCCATTATTCACACTGTGCAAATCTGCACTTGGAGGTAGAGCTAAATCTACCAGAAAACTTTATTACTATTATTAGGATAAAATTGTTCAACTCACACTCTGGTGTGTGTCCAGGGGAATTTTCTCTCCAAATTCCTATCAAAAGACATTAACCCGCAGTTCCAATGTGGTGCTTTTAGGTGAAAAATCCACTTTTCCTGTAGTGAAACTTCTGACAGAGGCTCCACAGGATGTAGCAGTGGCTTAGAAGTGTAAGAATCACTCTTCACTATCATGGAGCACCTGTTAGTCAGAAGTGAGAATGGGTCATCTACTAATCGGAAAGTCACTGGTCTGATCTCTGACTTCCCCAGTCAGCAAGGGCGTAGGAAGGAGTTTACAATTGGGGGGGACACATATCGGAAACCTGACAGATCCGTAAATACTCGGAGCAAAGCATAAAAAATGCTATTTGATCTTTTACGTTCTTCTTTTTCAAATGTTTCTTGGAACAATAGTGTTGTGTACACCTATATTATTGCATGTATAATTTACATATGTATATGTTTTATAATCATAAGATGTGGACAAACCACCAAACAAAATGGCTTGAGTCTTTTATGAAGCAATAATGACCATGTCATTCCAGGCTGTAGGGCTTACGTTATTAGCTGGCCGCACTGGTACTAGTACCAAGGAGTATTAGGGCCACACTGAGAAAAAAAAAAAGTCAAAATCTGCAGATTAAAATCGCTTCAAGTCAAACAACTGCCACGACACGTCTGTTATCCCCTCCAGAATGTCTTGTATTATGAGTTAGTGAAACTATACTTTAGAATCAGTTTTAGTAACAAGGAAATGATTTCTCTATTAGTACATAAACACGATGTAGTGATAAGTATGAGGACGTTAAAGAGAGAGTGCAGAAAGCTGCATCTGCTCAGAAGGAAAAACCACACAAACTGGCAACGGTTAGATGGAAGGATGGCTGCACCTTCGTACAGTACAGAGGGGACATGTAGACACAATAACACAGCTGATCAAGTTGTTTCTACCAAGGCATTTTGTAGAGCATATAGCAGCTGTGGCCGTTATTTGACTTGAACTGACGACTTCGACTTTTTTCTTGAAATTTTGACTTTATTCTCAAAATGCTCAAAATGATTTATTTTTTCTCAATGTGGCCCTCACACTCCTTCATATACTAGCAAGCTAAATATTTCAGTAGCGCAAAAATAATTTATTAACGCACAGAAGTGCAAAGTTTGATATGTTTTATTGGTCAAAAATGCATTTATGTAGGTTGACTGGCAACAGAACTGTTCTTTAATTAAACAACGTTCTGACTTGAAAGAATCCTCACAGATAATGTAATGAACAAATTATTCACTTTTTAAGTTAAAACAGCTATTAAAATATGCCTATTTAGTTCGAAAATCTAACCTAATGAATCAAAATAAATATCAATAAAAATAATAATAAGCAAAAGAAATAAATAAAAGTGATACCTCTCACATTTAATAGACAAGCTGTGTGCTTCTTTACAGCCCTGCATGTAGCCAAACAAAAGGTTAAAAACTTTGGCCTAAGCAGAAGAGTCAAGATGATTTTTGACTTCTTGTCCAGTAAGTAAACTTTATCCTATTTATGAAAGTAAACTGACAAACAACCATATTCATGGTAACATTCCCGAGAGACCGTTTTACCTCATTCAGAGTTTCTGACTCCTGCCGCTGTCTCCGGCTCCCAAACACTCAGAGCCATTCAGAGGGGGCGGGGGGAGCGCAGTGGCATGACGCTATGTTGCGCCTTCAAAAGTTAAAATTTTTTCTCCTCTGCTGTGTAATTTCTGGGTGAGACAAATGCACCTGTTTCCAATATTGTCCCCCCCGGTTCCTATGCCAGTCAGCATATTAAAGTGTCCTTGAGCAAGATACTTAACCCCAAATTGGTACCATTGCATCCACTGGAATGTGTGTGTGTGTGTGTGTGTGTGTGTGTGTGTGTGTGTGTGGTGTGTGTGTGTGTGTGTGTGTGTGTGTGTGTGTGTTTGTGTGTGTGTGTGTTGTTTGGTGTGTGTGTGTGTGTGTGTGTGTGTGTCTGAGAGAGATATGTAAAAATAGCTTAAGGCATAGAATGTGTGAATGTGTGTGAATGAGTAAATGCAATGAAGAACATTGTTGCTGTTGCAAAAAACAATAATAGCTCATTTCAAGGGATGAAGAAGGACCATTCACAAGCAGTGGGGGGCACAATGGTACACATAGCATCTGTAAGGTAAGTATACCAAAGCTCAAGCTCAGTGGTATCAGCTTGCTATTATACCACTTTCTTTTATACTACTGGCTTTTCCACAGCTTTGCATTAAATCTGTATGACCAGTCACACTGTCTGTGATTAACTATGGAAGCTTGTTTTGGAAGATTAAAAACAAACAAACAACAAAAAAAACCATGAAAAAAACATTCATGGATCTTCATTGTTTCATCTAGGACAGTGGTTCTGACACTCAGTCCTTGGCCACCTTCCTTCCGCTTAGCGTACAGTCTCAGGGTGCTGGATTTGGGGTGAAACCCTCCATGAACGGTAAGGAGCTTTTTTGTCTTGACATCAGTGGCTTCTATTTCCTCCTTTGGCCAGCTTATTATCCCAGCAGTGTATCTGACAACTGGCAGGGCATAGGTGTTGATTGCCCGGATCTTGTTCTTCCCATTCAGCTGACTCTTCAGGACTTGCCTTACCCTGTGCAGGTACTTGGAGGTTGCAGCTTTCCTAGCGGCCTCTTCATGGTTCCCATTTGCCTGTGGGATTCCAAGGTATTTGCAGCTGTCTTCAATATCTGCAATGTTGCCTTGTGGTAGTGCAATCCCCTCAGTTGTTATCATCCTACTACACTTCTCCAGTCCAACTGACATTCCGATATCATTGCTGTGGTGTGGATCAGTGAATCGATATCTCATTCACTCTTAGCATACAGCTTGATGTCATACATATGGATACATCAGGGTTGCACTGGAAGAGCCAGGAATCAAACCACTCACCTTGTTATTGGTAAATGGACTAGTTCTTATGTAGCGCTTTTCTACTCAGTCAGAGCACTCAAAGTGCTTATACAAAGTGCTTACACATTTTACATTTACCCATGCACTCCCATTCATACAAGCACTTCCATATTTTTACTAAGCTAAGTGCTTTTAATTAACTAACATTCACACACACACAAAATGCAGAACAATGGGATGATATCTCATTATGTTTTACTTCCGGCGCTGTGCGAGCAGGCAGCCAGTTTCAGCAGCTCCGCACTAATTCCGTGTTTTTTCTCATTTTGTTTAGTATTAGATGTGTTTTTGTGTTTCTGTATCTTCTGCTCTTTTTCCTCATGATGGAGCAGACTTTTTTCTGGAAAACTTTGTTTTTATTTACCCTTTTTATGGTGTTTATGTTTGGAGACTGCGAGAGTGGCCACGCTCCTATTGTTTACTCTCGGGACCAGCTGATCTCCATCGGGCGCTCCGCTGTGCCTACTCCTGCTGAACGACTCGATATTCCCCGCGAACTGAGAAGGAAGAGACGCGGGAGACGTGCGGGCATAGGTCGTCGTTGCCAGGGGAGAAGGTACAGGCCCGTCATCCCGTCCATCATCATGGGAAACGTGAGATCTCTTCCCAACAAAGTGGACGAGCTGGCGGCGCTAACGCGACATCAAAGGAGCTACCGGGAGAGCAGCCTCATGTGCCTGACGGAGACGTGGCTAACCGAGCTAACCCCGGACTCACACATAAACATGGACGGCTTTCATTTGATCCGTGCCGACAGAACCAAGGAGAGTGGTAAGAAGAGGGGCGGGGGTCTGGCTGTGTTTGTAAACGATAGATGGTGCAACTCCAGACATCTAACCATCAAAGAGACGCTCTGCAGTAAGGACATTGAACTGCTCGCTGTTGGTATGAGACCGCACTATCTTCCTCGGGAGTTTTCACATGTTATTGTGATAACTGTGTATGTGCCGCCCTCTGCTAACGCTGCTGCAGCCTGCGATGTCCTCCATGCTACTACCAGCAGACTCCAAACACAGCACCCACAGGCCCTCTTTCTGATCTCAGGGGACTTTAACCACGTCTCCCTGTCCTCCACTCTCCCCACCTTCACCCAGTATGTCACCTGCCACACCAGGAATACCAACACACTGGATCTACTGTATGCCAACATCAAGGAGGCATACAGCTCATCACCTCTGCCTCCCCTGGGGGGCTCAGATCACAACCTGGTTCATCTCCAGCCTGTGTACAAACCCTTGGTACACAGAGAACCAGTTGTGACACACACAGTGAAGAAATGGTCTGAGGAGACTGAAGAAGCTCTGAGAGACTGCTTTAGCTCCACTGTGTGGGAAGAGCTTTGTGCCCCTCATGGGGAGGACATCGACAGCATCACGGACTGCATCACTGATTACATCAATTTCTGCGTGGAAAACACTGTGCCCACCAGGAGGGTACGGTGTTTTTCAAACAACAAACCCTGGATCAACTCTGAAATAAAGGCTCTCCTGAAGGAGAAGAAGAGAGCCTTTAGATCAGGAAATAAGGAGGAGCTGAGAGCCGTGCAGAAGGATCTGAGAAGGAAAATCAGGGATGGAAAAAACATCTACAGGAAGAAGATGGAGGACCAGCTACAGCAGAGCAACATCAGTGGGGTTTGGAGGAGTTTGAACTCAATTTCAGGCCACAAACCAAGCCCTAGGATTGTGGGAGACTTAGAATGGGTGAACAACCTGAACCAGTTCTTTAACAGGTTTGACCAGCCACCACCCCTCCCCCAGCCCAGTCCCCCCTGCTGTCAGCCCCACCATCTTTAATGACTGCCAACCTTTCTTCTTCTTGGGACCTCACACCTCTCAGCTCTCAGCCATCACCCACCCCCTTCACTTCTGAGGACTCCATCTCACAACCCCATCCCCCACCTCCATCTTGTCCCTCTCAACTCATCATGTGAGGAAGGAGGTACGTAAGATCAAGGTGCGAAAGGCTGCTGGTCCAGACGGCATCAGCTCCAGGCTCCTGAGGTGCTGCGCAGATCAGCTGTGTGGCATCATGGGATACATGTTCAACCTGAGCTTGAAGCTGGGGAAAGTACCACAACTGTGGAAGACCTCCTGTGTGGTACCGGTACCAAAGACCAAACATCCAAGGATCTCAGCAGCTACAGGCCGGTAGCCCTGACATCGCATCTAATGAAGACCCTCGAGAGGCTGGTCCTCAACCATCTACGCCTCATGGTGTCGTCTTCGTTGGACCCGCTGCAGTTCGCCTACCGGCCTGGCATCGGGGGTGGATGACGCCATTATCTACCTCCTGCACCGAGCTCTGACCCACCTGGAGAAGCCTAGAAGCACTGTGAGGATCATGTTCTTTGATTTCTCCAGTGCTTTTAACACCATCCAGCCAGGACTTCTGAGAGACAAGCTGGAACTGTCAGGAGTGGACCACCACATCTCCGAGTGGATACTGGACTACCTCACTGACCGCCCACTGTACGTGAGGACACAGGGCTGTGTCTCTGACAGGCTGGTCTGCAGTATGGGGGCCCCACAGGGAACTGTGCTGGCACCGTTCCTCTTCACCCTCTACACTGCAGACTTCTCCATCAACTCCCCACGCTGCCATCTGCAGAAGTTCTCTGACGACTCTGCCATAGTTGGCCTCATCACAGGTGAGGATGACTCAGAGTACAGACAGTGGACTCAGGACTTTGTGGACTGGTGCCAGCGGAACCACCTCCTGATCAACGCCGCTAAAACCAAGGAGCTGGTGGTGGATTTCCGCAGGCGCAGACCCACCACACGGACACCGGTGAACATCCAGGGAGTGGACATTGAGATAGTGGACTCTTATAAGTACCTGGGTGTTCACCTAAACAATAAACTGGACTGGACTCATAACACTGATGCGCTCTACAGGAAGGGTCAGAGCAGACTCTACCTGCTGAGAAGGCTGAGGTCTTTTGGAGTGCAGGGGACACTCCTGAAGACCTTCTATGACTCTGTGGTGGCATCAGCCATCTTCTATGCAGCAGTATGTTGGAGCAGCAGCTTGTCTACAGCTGACAGGAAGAGGATAGACAAGCTCATCAGGAAAGCCAGCTCTGTCCTAGGATGTCCTCTCGACTCAGTGCAGGTGGTGGGAGACAGAAGGACTCTGACCAAAATAACATCACTGATGGACAAGGTCTCCCATCCCATGCATGAAACTGTTTGCTGAGCTGGAGAGCTCCTTCAGTGACAGACTGCTGCAATCCTAAATGCACAAAGGAGCGTTATCGTAGATCCTTCCTCCCAGCAGCTGTAAGACTTTATAACCATCACTGCTCCCAACAAAAACCACAATAGCCTACACAATGTAGGATAATATATAATATACTGTAAATAGTCCGGCACATCATGCACATTGTATATAGTGTTATTATTATTAGGTAGTATTAAGGTTAATATTGTTTGTTGTTTTTATATATATTCTTTTCTTAATAGTGTGAATTATTATATCTTTATTTATATTTATAATAACTGCGGCTGCTGTTACACCCAAATTTCCCCTCTGTGGGACAATAAAGGCTGTTTCTTCTCTTCTTCTTCACATTCATACTCCAACGGAATGGTCAGAGAGCAACTTGGGGTTAAGTATCCCAAGGATACATTGGCACGTAGCCCGGAGTAGCCAAGAATCAAACCGCTGACCTTCCGATCAGTAGGTGACCTGCTCTACCTACTGAGCTACAGCCACCCCTTGGTGAGCAATCTGTTCAAACTCCTCACCTACAGCCATCAATGTTGGTCAATGAGTGTACAAAATGCTTCATTCTCACACCAGGGAGCATATCATATAGGTCATTACCCGCAACCCCAAATGAAAACGCCCATTGCACATCCAGTGTTGGCCGAATAACAGTGTATTTTATTGGCATTCCAGTATTACTATCTTTTTGTAAAAAGTGATTTGGACTCCATTACCTCATTTAGAAGTGATTTTACTTACTGGAACAATAATGACTCATACAAGAGGATTCAACAATCAGACAAACTTGCTATCAGTGCTTCTTTAGGAGTTTCATATTGCTTTACAGCACTCTTTGGTGAATTAAAAATTTCATCCTGTACGTCGCACTTGAGTTTTTAGCCATATTTTCCCTCCAGTCACATATGCAGTTCCAGAGAGGCCTTAGCTAGAATAAAATTCTATATACTAATTATACAATATATCCTGACTGCATATAAGAGAATATGGTCAAATTTCAAATCAAGCTAATACTTTACTCTTTTAGCACCACCCATGATTAAGTTTTTCCTTCACCAACACAACATACCACTGAATAATTGGTCATATTCATGTTTGTGATGTTTTGAGTCATTTGCTAGGAAATAGTCTGGATAATTGGTCATATTTACACTGCAGACATTTTAGAACAGCAGAGGTGGCAAAAGTACAGACATTTTGTACATAAGTGGAAGTACAGATACTTGTGTTAAAAAATACTCTAGTAAAAGTAGAAGTACTGATTCACCTTCTTTACTCAAGAAAAAGTGAAAAAGTACAGGCTCTGAAATATATGAAAGTAAAAGTGGCTCCTTGGAGGATGTTTCTACCAGCTAGTTTTGTGCAAAGCTAACTGGACCTTGTACTATATGAATGTAATAATTAAACAATATTATTACATGAGAATATAAACTTTATTTCAATTCTAAATTCTAATTCTAAATAATGGTCTCAGCTTGAACACTGTCATGTAGGAAAGAATTTTTTAAAAAGCTGTATTTGCTGTTACCTACATTGTGGAGAGTGACTCTGCCTCACCCAAACAGAAAAATGCGTACACTCAGGGGTACAGTGGGATTCAGCGGGTGGGTGGGCCCCTAAAATCAGCTGTAGTGGCTCAGTGTTGGATAAAGAATCACAGGTCACAATAATTTCTATTGTGTGCTTGAGTAGATTTTCTTGTGTGCAGGCTGTGATCAGCTACTGCTGCTCTGAGGTTTACTGCTCCTTGTGGATTTACACAACTGAATTCAACAAGATATAACCCAGTATTTCAGGAGCTATCTTGGCTTCTTTCCACCCCCTACACTGACAGGATACTGTTATACTGTCTTTATACTGACAGTATGCAGTTGGTATAAAGGTGGAATTCAGTGAACGAATCTAAGCATCATCAACTTTAATGCAAACTAATCTCTCCTACAGTTGTAACCAACTATGAGCATGAACATCACAGGTGCTGTGTACCAGTCCAGCACAGAGCTTTACTGTAAAACTCACCTGAGTACAGCAAACTAACCTATTTATTCTGCACTAAACTGCAGTATTTTGAATAACACAAAGTTAGTCTACCCCAGTTTGTTTTGCACTGATGTTCACAATATGAAAAAAAACACCAATTTGACATCATATACAGATCCAAGATCTGATTTAAAATGTAAACTTTAAATTTCCATTTTATCAGATGTCACTAAGCAGTTCTTACCTTTAAATCTAACATCTTCTCCATATCTAGTGAACGTCTCTCTTATTTTCTCCTCCCTGGAAAACACAGCAGCTGGACCTTTAGCCAGCAGACAAAACACTTTGTGTGTTTGCTGATATTTGTTGCACAGTTAGAAACATTGAATTTGAAATTACCTGCAACACGTTACTCCCTCTATATTCACTCCTGTTCTGGACCTTATGGACATCATCACTTGGTCCGGCCCACTTTAATACTTGATTATAGCACCATAAATGATACATAAATTATTTGGTTTTAACTCCTTTCATCTCTTTGTATGTGTTAAACTCAGGGATGGATACGCCAGTACGATTGTCGCTTAATGTGTTATTTTTCCTCCATTTAGGCTCAGATCACTTTGATGTTAGAAAGCATGCAGTGACCTGAAATAAAAACTTCCTTCTGATGAGTTAAATGTAAAGTAACTGTTTTGAAAATGTAAGGAGCAGACAGTACAGATATTTGTGTAAAAATGTAGGGAGTAAAAGTAAAAAGTTGTCAGAAAAATAAATCCTTAAGTACAGTAACAAACTACTTGTACTTCATTACTTCCCACCTCTGCAGGAGAGGACAAGTTAGTGTTGGCTGTGATGAGAGTCATAGTGATTAAATCTTGTATTGATTACTTGTTGCTTTTCTTTAGCAGGGTGTGGGGAGGGAAGTGGGTTGGTGAGAGGAATCTGGAGAGAGCAGAGATGTCAGCAGTATAGAGCAGGTAGGCAAGAGAGCATCAGGTAGGCATTTATTCCTTTACAGATGGCAACTGTCTTATGAGTGCTGGTGAGTGGAGTTTGTAGGAATTAGTCATGGTAAGTTCTCTTTAGGCTCGGCTCCCAAAGAAGAGCCGGCTCTTTTGGCTCCCAAACATCTCTTTACTTGTTATCATTACTGTAGCTCAGGAGGTAGAGCAGGTCACCTCAATTCCTGGCTACTCCAGGCTGCATGCCAATGTAACCTTGGGCAAAATACTCAACCCAAGCGTTAGAGTGTGAATGTGTGTGAATGTTAGATAATGTAGCTCCTTAACTGGCCAGGGCCCGCTGACGGGCTGTTTGTAGTCCCTTTTATATGGCAGGCTAGACCCTCCCATTTTTATTGACACCTCATTCGGCCAATCATGTAACTGGCTGCACCAAATCACCTGACAAAGCTACGTGACGGCCTCTGAGTATCACTGGCTCTAGCAAACCCATTTCTTAACATGATTGGGCCGAATGAGGTGTCAATAAAAATGGGAGGGTCTAGCCTGCCATATAAAATGCACTTCATTCGGCAGGCGGACCAGACGCGGCCAGTTAATAGGCTATGAAATGGGTTTTTCAGAGCCAATAATAACCAGAAGCTTCAGTCAATCTTTGAATACTGCGGGCTTGATGAGTTAATAACAGGCAGGCACAATGGTAGGTGCAACAGCTGGCACACCAGACAACAGGTGTGTAGAGCTGAAGAGAAGCGCAAGCTCACTGCTCCACCTGAGAGGTGGCACAGAGAGAAATTTGATTTTTTTCACAACCCCTTTTAAACAAGCCTAGCTAGGGCTAAAACACTGTCTTTGATGTGGCTCCAAGTGTACTGTCTGTTTCTACTATGGGAAGTTTCTCCACACATCACACAGCTCATGAGTTTCTGTATAAGGGTCTTTAAAAAACTTCCAGAGGCAGAATGTGGTTCTGAATGTTTCTGTCCAAAGAAGGCTTTTCAGTGCAATTAAAGTCACGTCCAACAAACAGATTTTCCTCGTTTCAGTCTTGTTATGTTTACCACGCATCTTCTCCCTTGACGTTTCCATCTGCATTCATCTATTTACTACCTACCTTTTGGCCTCTACCTGTCCACTGTATGCATCTGTGAACTGTGAAATCACTCTCCTCATCATTTATCCCATTTTTTACTTTTTAAAAATCCCACATTTTTGTGATGGGCCAGCCTCCACAGAAGATGAAGTCTCTCAAGAATGTGCTCTGCCAGAGAAGCTGGCAGAACTGCTGCCTAAACTGGGGAGCATAGGGACCCCCCCACCACCACCACCCAACCACCCACACACACACACGCGCGCGCGCACACACACACACACACGTGCGTGCGTGCACACACACACACACACACACACACACACACTCTTTATGGACATGAGCAAAAAAACATGCCCGTCCATCCTGCATCAGATACATTTCATATTTTCAGGTGTTACATGAACAGTGTAATCAAAATTTTAAATCCCAAATTGAAACAAAGCTCAAAGTCTCCACATTCCATTTAAGAATCATTTAAACCTGTCTTCTAAGCAGATGATGGGTTTTAAGTGAGGGCATTTACAGCTGAATGGGTTCACGTTAATAGAGAAGCTGTTGGAGCCTGGAGAACTTCATCAACATTTTTTTCCTGGTTAACGGTGAAATTGGAGATGGTGACTTTCTTGGCAGGATAATCAGTGAAAAAACAGGGGTGAGTGTTATTATTCACTACGCAATTCTCAACAACCTGCTGCACTTTATCTTTGCTGTGTAGAAAGATCACTATCAAATTATTCATTCAAGAGGCCGATTTCACACTGCAATACCCGACTAACTCACCCACAGCCAAACTACACTCCTCCACAGAGGAGCTGACAACTGGAGGCAGTTTCATGGTATGCCTCCATGAAAGGCATTTCAGACCAGAGTCCTGTACTACCACCAGCATGCTATTAAATTATTATTGCATGTTATTAAAAAAACCAAAAAGCTTCACCCTCACAAACTCACTCATCTACCACGCCTACTCAGAGACAGAGAGACAACTTAGACAAAAATCTAGACATGCAAGGACCATGACAGCCAAAGGTACTAATACTAATGACTCAGAGAGTCATTTAAGCTTTTAATTGGTCAAGTTATCCTTGAGGGTCAAATTATGACTTCTGTAATTATAGAGTCTTAAAGCTCTGTACTTCTGCAGACATTTAGCCAAAAAGTAGGAGCACTTAGTCTCTAACGTGAAGTGTGAATAGGCTATGAGTTCACACAGGAAGAAGGAGAAAATTAGTGAAAGCAACAAAGAGTGGGGTGATTGTGAGAGATGCAGCAGTGCATTGTGGCTATATGAATTATGAGCACAGTTATAGTATGATACTGGCTGAAATGCAAACAAAAGAAACAGTAAGAGAAAGAAATATGTGTGTGTGCAAATGTGCATGGATGCTCAGCCATGGACAAGCAGACAGCACGGCGCTCTGTCTGCTACCCCTCAAATAAATTCAACTCCTGTTTTTTTTTTCACATTAATCTAACCACTAGAGCAATCAAACATATTGTTCCTAAACCCCTCACCCGCCATATATATATATATATATATATATATATATCTATATATATATATATATATATAGAGAGAGAGAGAAGAGAGGAGAGAGAGAGAGAGAGAGAGTCATGCAGTTATGATGCGTATTGGTTGGTCTTCTATGATTAGTCTGATATACAACATTATCTGTCACATTTCTGGCTCCACTAAAGCACACACATCTACACTGTGAAGAGAACAATGTGTGTATGTTTGTCTATCCAGATACACATCTGGATAGATACATATACACATAACAATGCACACGCTTGCAAAAACCCCGCGTCTGCTGGTCTAGGCCCATTGATCTCCGATTGTGTGCCACACAGCTTTGAATCCAATGCTGAAAAGAAATGTGCAATCGTTTGCACAGAAACAGAGTTCTGTTTCTATGTACACTGTAAAAAAAAACAAACTAAAAATACTGTACAATGTACTTTACAATGTGAAGGAATTTCCATATTAGTTATTTACAGGTGTTTCTTTGTATTTCTTACCTACTGCATTGTATTGTGGGAGCAAGAACCCCAAAAAGGAGGGAAAAGTCAGAGGGATGGCAGCCATTACAGTGGTTTCATTTGGATTTTGGATTCTTTTTTTGTTAACTGGTGTCTGCTCTCAAGTCAGGAATCATTGCTGAGTCATTTTGGAAATAATCCTGATTTAGGTTTAACATGATTTACAGTTTAGTGAATACAGTTTTGTGAATTATGGCACTAATTCTTCCAGAGCTTGTTCCAGTTTCATTCTTTGCACAAACAAAGTTGGATCCATGATCTGATTTTATTTGTCTCGCTGGTCCTTGGATAGCTATGAAATATCGTAAAGGCATTGATGGTAAATGGTAAATGGACTAGTTCTTATATAGCGCTTTTCTACTCATCAGAGCACTCAAAGCGCTTATACAACCTGTTTGCATCACCCATGCACTCCCATTCATACAAGCACTTCCATTTTTATGAAGCTAAGTGCTTTTAATTACCTACATTCACACACATTCATACTCCGACAGAACGGTCGGAGAGCAACTTGGGTTAAGTATCTTGCCCAAGGATACATTGGCATGTAGCCTGGAGTAGCCAGGATTCGAACCGCTGACCTTCCGATCAGTAGGTGACCTGCTCTACCTACTGAGCTACAGCCACCCCCTATGAATGCATATGTTGTCCTGTCTTCAATGTGTACTCCTCTGGAGGAGAGACATGTGAAGAGCAGACCTTACCGTTTATGTTCCTTGTGTCCCTGCTTGGACCAAAACAAAACAATCCATAGAAGGAATGGGGCCAAGATCCCCAGTGGGTCAAACGCGGAGACTCTGGTTGAGAGAATATCGTGCTCTACTTGTTCATGTTCAGGCTGACTAGATTAGCTTAGATTAGATTGCTTTATTGTCACTGAATGTTCAGCGAAATTTCCATTGCAGCTTCCGTAAAAAAAGACTATATATACACTATACATAACAGAAACAATAGTAAACAATACACAATAAGTTAGAATAAAATAAAAAAAAAAAAGATGTGCAGAATAGTTGCAGGAAGGAAGTAATTTCCAGCCTCCCCTTAGTAGCCCCTAACTGGCAAGGGCCGGTGACGGGCCGTTTGTAGTCCCTTTATATGGCAGGCTAGAACCTCCATTTTTATTGACACGTCATTCGGCCAATCATGTAACTGGCTGCACCAATCACCTGACAAAGCTACGTGACGCCCTCTGAGTATTATTGGCTCTGGGAAACCCATTTCTTAAACATGATTGGCCGAATGAGGTGTCAGTCAAAATGGGCGGGTCTAGCCTGCCATATAAATGCACTCATTCGGCCGGCGGACCAACGCAGCCAGTTAATAGGCTATGAAATGGGTTGTTCAGAGCCAATAATAACCAGAGGGTGTTATGTAGTTTTTGTCAGGTGATTTTTTTGCTGCCAGTTAAGGGGTTAAGTGGGAGGGATTATGTGTGCAACTGCAGAGGGGAGTAGGTGTGTGGCAGTGGGGGGAGGGGGGGGGGGGGGGGGGAGGGGGGGGGGGGGGGGGGGGGGGGGGGGGTGAGAGTGTGAGTGCAGTGTGTGGCTGTAGTGGGGGGGGTGAGTGTTTGCTGGTGGGGTAGCTGCCTCGGTGTGAGTGACTGCAAGCAAGATTAGGTGTGTGAGGTTTGTGGTGTGGTGCTGTGAGTGGCGGGGGTGGGGGGGTGGGGGTGATGGCTCTGTCAGCTTTGGGGAAGAACCTGTTCTTCAGTGGAAGTCGTATGCTCCTGTACCGCCTTTCCTGATGGAAGTGGTGCAAATAGTCTGTGGCCTGCATGGCTGGGGTCCGTGACGATTGGCTCTGGCTCTCTTTTTGACTCGGCTTGCATATATAGAGTCAAGGTCTGGGGAGGGGGCAGCCCACAATGCCCTGTGCTGTTCTTACCACCCGGGCCAGTTGTTTCCTCTCCAGTGCCGTGCAGCTGCCATACCACACTGTCACATTAAGGCAGAGCACGCTTTCAATTGTGGCCCGGTAGAAATTCAGGAGCAGCTGAGATGACAGTCCAGCCCTTTTCAGTTTCCTGAAGAAGAAGAGTCTTTGTTGTGCCTTCTTCACCAGGTGGGATAGTTGGTAGACCAGGAGAGGTCAGATTTGATGTGGAGGCCCAGGAAACTTGATATTCTCCACACGCTCCACTGTCTCTCCATCTATGAGGAGGGGGGTTGGTCCGTCTTCCTGGACCTCCTAAAGTCCACAATGACCTCTTTGGTCTTTCCTGTGTTCAGCACAAGGTGGCTGAACACCACTGGGTGAGCTGCTGGATCTCCTCTCTGTAGTGGGTCTCATTGTTGTTTGAAATGAGACCCACTACTGTGGTGTCGTCTGCGTACTTCACCACAGTGTTCGTGGGGTGGGTCGTGTGTGAACAGGGTGAAGAGGGCTGGACTGAGCACGCAACCCTGCGGCGTGCCTTGTGTAAGGACCAGAGGGGACAATGTTGCCTCACCTATTCTCACCACCTGAGACCTGTTGGTGAGGAAGTCTCTGATCCAGTGACACAGTGAAACAGGCAGACCCACCTCACATAGTTTCAGCTCCAGCTTGTCTGGGATGACAGTGTTAAATGCTGAGCTGAAGTCTATAAATAGCATCCTGACATAGGTGTTGAGATGCTGCAGGTGGGTCAGGGCTGTGTACAGGGTGATGGAGACAGCATCCTCTGTTGACCGATTCCCTCTGTAGGCGAACTGAAGGCTGTCCAGGTCTGCGGGGATGGAGTCTCTAATATACCTCAGAAGGATCCGCTCGAAGCACTTCATGATTACCGGGGGTCAAAGCAACAGGCCGGTAATCATTCAGGCAGGTGATGGACGTCTTCTTCGGTACCGTATGATGATGGAGGACTTGAGGCACTCAGGAACCATGGCTAGCCGCAGGACAGATTGAAATGTCCAGGAACACTTCTGATAGCTGCTCAGAGCAAGTTCTCAGAGTCCGGCTAATTAGGTTCTTCTGAATCTGTGGATCACTATGCAATAACATTTTCCATTCTAATTAACCACTTTGTCAGAAAGGGAATAACACTGTGACACCAAAGAAAAATACATAAAGTATTATATTCGAAGATTATTTTTCTTAAATGTAAATTTTAAATCTTTAAGAAACCACTTTAAACTTGTGTCTCTTTAAAGTATCATGAGACTATTCATCAATTGCCTGATGATGGAATTTTCAAAAATGTAAGATCTGACTTTGAAGGCAGTAAAGCTTCCCGTTGGAGCTGAAGTTCACAGCAGGCAATGAAGCAGTACTGCACTCTGAGTCGAGAAGTCCACTGTGTCATGTAATTCACAGCAGCAGGCTGGTTAAGGACGCCACTGCAGGACTCAATTTTCAATTCAATTTTATTATATAGCACCAAATCACAACAAACAGTCGCCTCAAGGCGCTTTGTATTGTGGGTAAAGACCCTACAATATACAGAGAAAAACCCAACAGTCAAAACGACCCCCCATGAGCAACACTTGGCGACAGTAGGAAGGAAAAACCCCCTTTTAACAGGAAGAAACCTCCGCAGAACCAGGCTCAGGGAGGGGGGGTCATCTCCTGTGACCGGTTGGGCTGAGGGGAGAGAAAAGACATGCTGTGGAAGAGAGACAGAGATTAATAAATATTAATGATTAAATGCAGAGTGGAGTATAAACAAAGTAAATAAGGTGAATGAAAAGAAACAGTCTATTGTGGGAACCCCCCCCCCCCCCCCCCCCCCCAGCAGACTAGGCCTATAGCAGCATAACTAAGGGAGGGTTCAGGGTCACCTGATCCAGCCCTAACTATGAACTTGATCATAAAGGAAAGTTTTAAGCCTAATCTTAAAAATAGAGAGGGTGTCTGTCTCCTGAATCCAAGCTGGGAGCTGGTTCCACAGAAGAGGGGCCTGAAAGCTGAAGGCTCTGCCTCCCATTCTACTCTTAAGTATCCTAGGAACCACAAGTAAGTCAGCAGTCTGAGAGCAAAGCACTCTGTTGGGGTGATATGGTACTATGAGGGTCTTGAGATAAGATGGGGCCTGATTATTCAAGACCTTGTATGTGAGGAGAAGAATTTAACTTCTATTCTAGATTTAACAGGGAGCCAATGAAGAGAAGCCAATATGGGAGAAATCTGCTCTCTCTTTCTAGTCCCTGTCAGTACTCTAGCTGCAGCATTTTGGATCAGCTGAAGGCTTTTCAGGGAGCTTTTAGGACAGCCTGATATACACAAATGGGCAGTGTGGAAAATAGTACAACTGGGAAACACAGCTGAACAGAATCTCACTAACATGATCAATGAAGCAAAACCGAATAACAGGCACAAGACACAAGGACTACCAAAGCAAAAGAAGAAGTTGGAAAGAGAGACTCGGACTAAGACACATGAACCTGATACAAAGGCAGAACAAACTGTAGGCAATGAAGTGGTACTGCACTCTGAGGTCAGATGTAGTAGCAGATGTCATTACACCTCAGCAGGTTGGAGGTAGGCAACATTTTCACTGTAACCACATTGAGTTCACACTTCATACTGATGTTAATGAAGTGAATTTATGCACTTTTTCATATCAGATCATCCCACCGAACTTGAATAAAGCACAGTCTGGGTGACCAAACCACTAGCTTTCCACCATTCCTGGTATCTATACCAGCTTAGCTGTGTTGCAACAGCTGTGTTTGTGGAAGGAATAACCGTGAATTATGATCAGTCTGATTGTTGGTGATTTTAATATTCACATCTGTTGTGAATCCAGACTCTTGGTCAAAGAATTTATTAATCTCACTCAGTCAGTGTCTGGTCCACCCCATGAAAAGGGACACACACTGGATCTTGTTTTGTCATTGGTTTAAATTTAGTCTTACTGAGATTTGTGACACTCATGTTTCAGGTAATTTGTTGTTTTATTTGCTGGTACTCTGCCTTGCTGTCAAGTTAAACCATGCCCCCCTGGCCCACTGAGTAAGCACGATAAATTCTTTAACAGCATATTTATTTTAATCAGTTTTAAATGTCTCCGTGCTTAACAATAGATAAAATCTGAAGAATTAGCCTCACTCCCAAAAATTTATATTTCTTTTTAATTCAATCTTTATAACATAATGCCAAACAAAACTATTTATACAAACTACTGTTTCACATCAACAAGTCTGTATCTGAGTCATCAAACAAAGGTTTGTACAGAACAAAGGTACATTATTTTACTATATGCATCCCTGACAAGTTGCAGAATGGACAATACTTTGTCTCTATTACTCTTGCTCTCTCTGGTTTGTGTCTCTCAAAATCTGTATTTTTTGTGCTCCATACGATGTCTGCCTGGTGGACAACTACACACAGATTACTAATAACAGACTAACAGAATAAATAAATAATAGAATTAATTTGAAATACACGTTCATGGCATTATTTATAGGGACTAAATTAAAAGAAAAATAAGTACTCAAAGTACCGATACATGGACGTTTTACAGCACATTCAAAGAGCAACAGTTGTTCACTGAGAGACTTTGCAAATTGTTTCCTAAAGAGAATACTACTGGTGATGATGCCTGCGTTGTAAAGGATGCCTGATGCAAGCCACATTGGAAGGATTCTTGCCTGCTGTTCACACACCGCATTATACCTGTGTATATATATATATATATGTATATATATATATATATATTTTTTTTTTTTCCTTACCTAGGTCATTTGGACAACTGGGCACAACTGGGCAGAGTAAAGAAAGGCAGGTGCTTTTTTTCTACAGTCTACAAACACTTGAAGGACAGGACATGCGATTTCATTTTATGGCAACCTGGGCAATGCTAATCTGTGCATCTACAAATGGGAGCTAAGTTCCCTAGACAATTTCAAAATGTTTCAGGATTCAAGATGAGAACTGGCATGTCAGACAATAGGGACCCTTTTTTTCTTTTTAAACTTTTTCCTGATTTAAAATTGTCTGTTATTCAGAGGCAACTCTGATCAGGGCTGCACTACTCCTGGCTTACCTACTATTTTGCTGAGCACTTGCATATGCACACTGAGACACATCTTGCCAATTTCATTAGCAGTTTCAATACTGTTTGCTATTTTGGTATATCGCAAAGATTGCAAGCTTGCAAGATTGTTTACCAAGATGGATTGAAAAATGGAACACTATACCGCCACAGTATTATTTCACATTGTTTTTTTATTTTGTTTATGATCAAATACCTGCTAAAGTAGTTATGTTCCCATTAGCTTCAGCTACTGTTTGTCCATCCATCCATCCATCCATCCTATCCATCATCCATCCATCCATCCATCCATCCATCCATCCATCCATCCATCATCCATCCATCCATCCATCCATCCATCCATCTTCTTCCACTTATCCGGTGCAGGGTCACGGGGGGGCTGGAGCCTATCACAGCTATCATGTCTAGTGCTTATTACCTAATATTAGCATAATAACAAATAACCTAAGACCCGGTGAACATTCACTGTTAAACTTTTCCTAAGCAAGCATGTCAGCAAGTATCAAATACTGCAAACCCAGTTCAATTCAATTTTATTTGTATAGCGCCCAAATCAACACCTCAATGTGCTTTATATTAAGGTAAAGACCCAACAATACAACAGAGAAAACCCCAATAATCAGATGACCACCTATGAGCAAGCACTTGGCGACAGTAGGAACAAGAAGCAACCACTGGCAGAGCCAGGATCAAGAAGGGGTAGCCATCTGCTGCAACTGGTTGGTGGTGAGGGGAGGGAGACAGGACAAACGATGCTGTAGAAGAGAGCCAGAGATTAATACTGATTACTGCAAAGTGGTCTATGAACACAGAGAATGAAAAGAGTAGCAGCCTATTGCAGCAAAACTAAGGGGGTTCGGGTTTTTCAGGGAGTTTTTAGGGCAACCTATTAATAATGAATTACAATAGTTCAGCCAAAAGTAATGCAAGAACTAGTTTTTCAACATAACTCTGAGACGGGATGTTTCTAATTTTAGAGGTAATGTACAAATTCAAGACATTAAAGGTCATCCAGGCATTTATGTCTTTAAGGCATTCCTGCACTTAATTAATTGCTGTGTATCATCTGGCCCCCTTGATTAGAAAAGCTGTGTTTCATGTGCATAGCAATGAAAATGTATGCTATGACATCTAATTACACTGCCTAAGTAAAGCATTCGTAATGTCAATAGAACTGGTCCTAGCATAGAACCGTGGTGGAATCACGTTAAAAACTTTACTTTCAAACAGCTGGCGGTCCTTCATCAACCACCTGATCATTAAGTGCCAATGTGAAGAAAGAGAACTTTTGTAGCTGCTCCATCCACCGCTGTTTGTTTCACACAGGGAAAAACTGCAGTATGGAAGTTAAAATATGCAGATCAATGTGAAAAAAGTATTCCTAATCAGAACACTCGATTAATTGATGGAATAATCGATAGTTGCAGGCCTATTTTGCTGCTCTGCTTTCACTATACTGCATAAATAATCTCCATCTCCTGTAACATTTAGTTGATGAGGACTGCCAGAGTCTGGCTGGCTCAGAGGCTGGTTCTCGCACACCTTGCAGTTGTATTTCATGTTAAAATATTAATAGTATTAATTTTGAATGAGAAATTCTTATTTTAAGTTTTACTTTACATTAAAAAGAGTTAATACAAACCAACCCGTTGTGGTATATTTTATTCACTAACCCAATGAGAATCGGATTGGAATTGCTAAATTCTTATCAATTCCAATCCCTATGAGGCTGCTTCCATTTTTTATTGGTGACTGTGTCCCTGAGGGTGACAATACTTCGGAAATTCTCATGGTTCTGAAAGACACTGAAGAAACATTGCATTCCTAGTTGTGAAGATAACATATCCTTGCTATAGTCAGTATTTCCAAGTTTTCATGTGAAGTCAAAGCATCATTATCCGGAGCATTACGCACAACTTGTGTGGGAATTTGGCCCATTGTCTGAGGTTAGGACAAGGGGAAGCACAAGTTCTTCAACAGGGCATTTTGGGATGCTCAAAACTTCAAAAATGTTGCCATGACACTTGCTACCAAACATCACAAAGCAGTCAGTTACCAGTTTATGCCGATTTTTCCTCTTCTTGAACATTCCGGTTGCACTTTGCGCTTTGAGTGCTCTGATTGAGTAGAAAGCGCTATATAAGAACTAGTCCATTTATTTGGTGAAAACATGACAACTCCAAGGTCAGTTCTTGATGTATCATCAGTCTATGTAGATGGAATCAAATATCATCCTGGCATGATCCTCTCAGCTGGATCACATGTGTGATGGGGGGGTCGTTTTCTCTGAGGGAGATATTTGAAAGCTGACAATGACAACATGACGAGACAGAGTTAATGATTTGATTGACTGGCTCAGAGACACCTCCAGACAAACTACAGTTTCCCCTTACAATACCAAGATCCAGTTTTTAAGAATGAATTATGTAACCTCACAGATCTCTCTGAGCTCCCAGATAAACCAAGCATCAAATTTATCCCAGTGACTGAGCTTTTACCCGTCACTGCACAGCTTGATTTATGTAGTGACACAAGCAGCTTGGCAGACACTGAGATTCTGTCATCTCCTCTTCAGAAGAAAATTCTCAGTGGCCAGAGGAGTTTTAAATTCCCACATTTCCAGTGGATGTCAAGTATAGACTCCGCCAAGAAAATCTGCTGTATCTCAAGGATGGCACCTTTCTGAAAGAGACAAAAGAGCTCAAACATGACATCCATGAGAAATTGCAGAGACCATGTATGGATTTAAAGCATGCACAGCCAAGGAAGATTTTGAAGCTGTTGCAAAAGATTCACCCGCGTCTTAAAGAATCAGGGTAATCCTCCAGCTGGGATAGGTGGAAGAACAGTCTGAAGATCAAATGAGTCATCACAGAACCAAATGAAACAGCTGGGTCAACTTGATGTCACTGTCAATACTGGTAAATGTCGAAGGCATTCCACAAATGGCAACCCTCCCAACAAAGGCATCAAGAAAGCCAAGGAAAAGGGAAATAAATTTCCTGCCTGACTATCCTGGAGGGATGGATGCTCAGAACATTGATGGAGGTCATGGGATATGGTAAATGAAATGATGAAGACAAAGCTAGCGTCCCTTGTTGAGAAAGAAAAGGATACAACTTTTGTATTTAGCAAAAAAAGAAAGTTGTTGTAGACAAGTTTGCGATTAGCCAGATGATACATCGCTGGCCTACTCTTTCTTAGAAAGTCAGGTTTGTATTGTTTTGAAAATTAAACTCCTACAGATTTCATGACTTTGCGTGTTGTAACGAATAAGGATATTAATTCCATTGACAGCTTTGTGTCTGCTTTATTCAATTACAAAGGTGAGTTGATTTGTCCACATCAGTCTCCTCCCTTTGATCCCATGATGCATTTCTGTATTTCTCATTTCTATTCCAATTATCTCTTGTCTTATTTGCTCATCCTATTTCTTGTCTTCTCTCCTTTTTGGATATAAATTTTCTTTGTTCTCTTATGTGCTTTTCACTTTGGTAAACCTGCAGTTTGGGACATTAAACTGTGGAGGAATTTGAGAGAGTGACTAATAACTACTTGTGAATATCTTTGCTAACTGTCATATTCTAATATGTCTGTTTTCATCCAGGCCACTGAGTCAACAGACATAAGAATCCCTTTGTCTTCGTGGACTTCCAGTCATCTTGGGTGATAATCCTTCTGCCTTCTTCAAAACTGACACCCTATGTAAATGAATTTGTTTCAGATGTAATAGATGCATGGTTTTGAGGACTTGCATGATATCTGACTGCACTCACACAAAGCAGGTTGTATGTTTGTTTGTTTGTTTTTTGGTTGGTTTTATATTTCAGCTATGGTGGTGGCGGTGATATACTGGTTATACTGTAGAATTTACTTTACAATCTCTTGTATTATTGCCACTGTCACAGTCTGTCTGTAATAGAAACCTGTCAAAACTAAAACTACACACCAAAACAGCACAGTCTGTAATATTAACTGATGAATTCACAAAAAGCTGACTGCAGCAATTTTTAAAATTTTGGAGCCTATCCTAGCTGTCATAGGGCGAGAGGCAGGGCACACCCTGTACAGGTCGCCAGCCTGTCGCAGGGCTAACACAGAGAGAGACAAACCATCACACTCACTTTCACACCTGTGGGCAATTTAGAATCACCAATTAACCTAACCCAGTAAATGCATGTTATTGGACTGTGGGATGAAACCCACGCAGACACGGGGAGAACATGCAAACTCAGAAACAACAGAAGGGCCCGGGCCAAGGTGGATTCAAACCCAGACTTTCTAGCTAACCACTACACTACCATGCTGCACTGTTAATTCAAAAATGACAATTCAGTAATTATGCAACTTTCATGTTTAAAGTAAAAACTTTTAAAGAAATTGAATAGAAAAATGTAATTTTGTCATTTTCTTATTGACATTTTCTGCAATTGAAATCACACATGCACAAACCTTAAGTTAATTCACTCAAGTTTTCATTTACATTAGGCAACTGGTTTCCTCTTTTTTTTTTTAATTAAAACTCAACTTGGTGGGCTTACAGAAAAACTTTAAAAAAATTCAGTGGTTGTACATATAGTTGATACATTATGACTTTTTAGCTAAATCAACTTGCATGTAGTGAGTTGTACTTAACATTTAAGTTAATTCACTCAGGTTTTCAATTTACATTATTTGAATTTTTTAAGACAACTGGTTTCCACAATTTTTTTTAAATAGACTTAACTTTGTGGGGCTGACAGTGTAGTGCCTGTCAGGCTGTATCTTCAGTTAAGTGATATCCCTAGTCTTTTATGCTGGCTCTATAAATCCTGTTCCCAGAATTAAAGCTGAGGTTTAAGTTAAGTTCTACATTGGGGTCCTAAACCTGCCACACACAGCAACGAACATGACACCCTCTCTACTTATAAATTAGGCTTAAACTGTTCCTTTCTGGTATATAGTTAGGACTGGCTCAGGTGAACATGAACCATTCCTTAGTTATTCTGCAATAGACCTAGGCTGCTGGGGCTACCCATGAATACTGATAAAAAAGAAAAAAAGGTCAATGAAGAACTGTTTGTTACTGTTTCTTCTTCATGACCTTTTTTCTTTTTTATCAGTATTCATCTCTGCCTCTCTTCCACAGCATGTCTTTTATCCTGTCTCCACCTCTTCCCCCCAGTCGGTTTCAGGAGTTCTTTTGTAAATAATAATGCTAAATGTAAAATATACTCATTCAGTATAAATCATTTACTTCTTCTTAAAAAAGGGGGTTGATTTAAATGTCACTAGGAATGCGTTACTGATGCTAGTGTTAACTAGCTCAAAGTTCTTTGTGTCCTCTTCTTTATTCTCTCATCTTCCCTCTCACTCACTTATGCTGCCTGGTAATTCAATGCTGAAATATGTATCTAAGGATATTTAATAAATTATGTGTCTGTTATTTACTAATGGCCCTATTCACTGGCAGTGCATGTCCTGCCTGATAGGTGACAGAAAGAGGGGAGATAGTAAAATGGAGAAAGAGTTGATGGAAGGAAGAGAGAGAGAGAGAGACACTTTAAATGGGTTGAGTCATCCCTTGGGGTCAGAGTGATGCAACCAGTCTCTTTCTTCTCTCTTTTAATTCTCCCTTGTCCTTCCATGTGGCAACAGATAGAGACGTGTTTAAAAGAGCTAGAAATGAAACTAGTTTCTGCACATTGAGTTGGTGAAATGATCACTGTTGATAATACCTCAATATACACAATTTAACAAGAGAGAATACAATGATATTAAACCATTTGAATCCAATTTTTAAATGAAAAAAGTAGAAAGGGCAAAAATCATAAATGCTGAAACTCAGAAATTGTCTTTTCTGCTCATTTGAATTGACGTCAGTAAGATGCTTCAGTAATAATTCTCGGGAACATGTTTCCCACTATGCTGCATCCTTTCTTTTAACAGCACTGTTTGGAACTGAAGAGACCATCTGCTTTGATTTTAAAGCAAACTATTTTCCACTATTGCTGATCCGAGAGTTCAACTGCACATCGTTAGGGCTTTTTATGATTTCATTTTTCTGCAGAGATTTTCCATGGGTGACAGGTGTGGAATCTAGGCAGACCAGTTTAGCACCACATCTACAGTGCTGCACCTGTCATAACACAGCTGTGCGGCAGGCAGGAAAGGACTTCCAATGCAGGACTCACGAGACAGGGATTGAACACAATTGCTGCTTTATTGCAGGATAAAACAGGGCAAATTATACTAAATAAACACCCGGGCTGGACTTAGCCAGAAATACACAGACTGGGAAATTAGGAGGAAAATTCAGACACACAGAGCACACAGCATGAAAGGGAGCAGACAATGAATGACAAAAAACAGAAGAGGACCCAGACAACATTTCACGTGTATATTAAAACACATTCTGGATTTCTCCTCTTTGTCAAAAAAGTAACCCTTGAAAAGCTTTTTTTAAATTGGGTGGTGGTGGTGGTGGGGTGATACAGTGGTTTACAGAGAACAAGTACAAACTGTACTACATTGCTCATGGCTGGGTGTAGTGGTGAAAAGAACTGAAGAACAGTAAGGAAAAAGTACAAGCACAAAAAAAAAAAATCAAGCAAGCAAACTTTGGCAAGACCATCGTAGTCATGTTAACATTGTATACACTGCTCAAAAAGGAACACTTTGAAAACAGCTCTCAATGGGGAATAATAATGCCGGATATCTATTCTGATACGGTCCTGGGCTGAATATTAGGAATGAAAGGAGCTACATCATTTGATGGAATTGAAAATGGTCTACCTACAGAGGGATAAATTCAAACTGAAAATCTGAAAAACTGAAAAAATGCTGGCAGCAGGCTAGTCTATTTGCTTAAATTTCATTGCAGCAACTCGTCCCAGGGCATCACTGAGCTCCTGGACAGTCTGAGGTGCAACCTGGCAGAATTGGATCAACTGAAAACATAATGTCTCAAGGTATTCTTTAGATTTAGGTCAAGCGAATGTTGAGGCAAGTCAATTCCATTGTCCTCTGCCTGCATACTCTCACCTCACGAGGCCAGATATAATTGTGCGCCAGTAGAATCCAGCACACACACTGCATTAGCTTTGGGTCTAAAAATGGGTCCTAGGATTTCGTCCTGATACCGAATGGCAGTGGATGCTGTTGCATAGCTTGTTGCATCCCTCTATGGTTATGCCCCCCCCAATTATCAGTGACCCCACCTCCAAACTGGTCTCTCAGGCCACTTTCATGAAGCCTGTTTCTGATTATTTGGTCAGAGACATTCACACCAGTGGCTTGCTGGAGGTCATTTTGTAGGGCTCTGGGAGTGCTCATCCTGTTCCTCCACAACCAAAGGAGAAAATACCAGTCCCACCGATGAGTTAAGACCTTCTTCAACTTTGTCAAGCTCTCCTATAGCAACTGCCTGTCTCCTCCATGATCTTGAGACTTTGCTTGGAGACCAGCAAACCTTCTGGCAAGGGACGTATTGATGTGCTGAGGTGACTGTGGCTCAGGAGTTAGAGCAGGTCATCTAGTAATGGGAAGGTTGGTGGTTTGATTCCTGGCTGACCCAAGCTGCATGCCAACGTGTCAGTAGTTGCACTCCAGTGGAACCACTGAATATAAATGTGTGAATGTTGAATAGAGAGCATTTTGATATAGAAAACAATGCTTTTATAAATGTATGGTGAATGGGAATGTGTTATAAAGTGCTCAAACCACTAGGTTACATTAGGCAACTGGTGTCCTCATTACACTCACCTTGCAACTGGAGGGTTGCTGGTTTGAGTCCCTGTCTGAACGTAATGCTGTCATTCTGACCCCGGGCAAGACACCTAACCCACATTGCCTAAGTATGAATGTGGTTGGTGTTTGGTGGTGGTCAGAGGGGCCGTAGGCAGCCATGCTTCTGTCAGACTGCAGCTGTGGCTACATTAGTAGCTTACCACCACCAAGTATGATTGAGGTGTGAATGAATAGTGCATGAAATTGTAAAGCGTCTTTGAGAAAGCACTATAGTCTAACGCATTATTATTATATAAGAACTAGTCCATTTACAATTTACAATTGCCATCCAAGATGGAGTTGGGCAACCTGTGCAGGGTCCAGGTATCGTCTCGTGTTACTGGTAGTGACAATGATCTTAACCAAATCCAAAACTAGTGAAAAACAGTCAGAAAAGATCAGGAGGTATAAATGTCAGTGGCCTCCACCTGTAAAAAACATTCTTTTTTTTTTTTTGGGGGGGGGGGGTGTGTCTCATTTTTGCCCTTCAAGTGCATTTGTTAATTTAATTAACACCATAGCAGCATGGCCACAGCATCCTTGATACTACATTAAAACTAAATAGGTATAAATCTAAAATTTAAGACAGAAGAAAAAAATAAAAAATAAAACACCCCCCACCCACCCTCTCACAAACACACACACACACACACACACACACACACACACACACACACACACACACACACACACACACACACCACACAGCGTAATAATTTTTCCTTTCGGAAATGTTAGTACAGGATTCCAGCATCTCTACAGTGAGTCTGTTATTATTCAAAAATTGGAGTCTCTCCAGCTGCAACGCTGTTGGCATGTCTCCTATCCAAAGCTTGAATGTGGGGATGGAGAATTTGTTTCTAGTCTGCAATACTCATATTTTTTGCTATTACCTTTTCACACAGGACCAGCAATCATACTTATTTACAAACTTCAAAGAGCTGGTCAAGGATAGCTGGAAATTCAGTTATTCCCAGCTCTTTCCAAATGCATCACAGTACCAACAAAAATGCTCTTCCAGTAAATAGTGAGTTTTGTACATGACCAGAAAAAGTGAGTACATTGCCAGTGACAGATTTGCATTTATGACAGACAGGCAAAATATCAGGGAAGGGAATGTAAATTGTATAAGCCTGTATCTGACTTTAACTGAAAAGGACATGTGCTGCAAGTCAATAGGGGCCATTAATAAATAACAGACACATAATTATTAAATATACTTAGATACACATTTCAGCATTGAATTACCAGCAGCATACATGAGTGAGAGGGAGGATGAGGGAAGTAAGAGGAGGACACAAAGAAACTTTGAGCTAGTTAACACTAATTTTAGTCACTCATTCCTAATGACATTTAAATCAAACTGTTTTTCAACAGAAGTAAAAGATGTATACAGGAGTGAGTATATTTGAAATATGTTTAGCATTATTAGTTACAAAAGATTAACTTTTGTGACAGTAAAACAGAGAGTTTGGAATGCTTTACAAGGCAGAATGTCAAGACATCTGTTTCCATTCCATAAACCTTTCCTGCAGACTATGACCTTCCACTACAGATTATTCAGTGCCCCAGATGTCCCTGCCTGTAGGGTAGAACTATACATTTATACATATATTTGTTCTTTGGTGTTCCGCAAAACAGCAACAGCATACAGCTGCAGACAAAATATATTCATGCAAAGCCATCCAGGGAATCTCAGATTTTAAAAACAATTAAAATTTATTATAACCATTAGAGAAAAAAAATATTGGTAACCATCTCCCAGATATGTCTTAACTTACAGCTACTTTCAATACTACTGATATTTATTTACTCTTTCTCTCCATCTGGTCTTTTTGGGTTAACTTCAATAGTTACTTTGACCAAACCATCAACATGTTTAATAGACCTCCAATTCCCACTAGACAGCTCGAAGAAGTCCTACCAGTAATTAATACTTCAATCTTATCTGATCTGTCTTTATTAGCTGGTTTCCTGCCACAGGCTTTTAAGGTGATAAAACATAACTAAGTATTGACACGCAAGAGGCACGGGATGATGACACAGAGGGACAAAACAGACACTGAAACACAGGGATGCAAGGAAGAAAAGAAGAACAAAGTGTGTTTATTTATAGTTCTGTTTCCCATCAGTTCTTTGTTGTGTCGTACTGACTGTATTGTTTACGAATGAGCTACCCTTGTGTCTCTCCTCCTGTTTGGATTATGGACCTTGCTTTCTGTCGCTTATTTACTTTGACTAAACCAAAATAAAGGTTCGTTTTTTGGTTTATTAACAAGTCTGCATTTGGACCCAGATATAAACCAAGTCCTTGATATGACATAAATAGGAAAAATCGGCTCATGATTTCTACTGCACACACCTTTGCATCTCTCAGATTTCTACTATAAATCATGTTTTTCTCCCTCACATACTAATGTGGGAATATGTATTCATATTTGCTGCACTTGAGATAAAAAAATCAATGAGACAATCAAGTTGTCACTATAAAATTGCTGCTTTGGTGGCGTTTGCATATTCACTGGTGCTCACATGATTAAAAACACATCCATCGACGTCATGGCCCTGACTTGCGCTTAATTAGTTTGAGCAAACTATTGAGCTTGCTCTCTCTTTCTCTCACTTTCTCTTTCACTCACACACACACACAACACACACACACACACACACACACACACACACACACACACACACACACACACACACACACACACACCACACACACAAGGCTATATTGCTAAAATGATCAGAAAACGTGTACAGTGTAAAACTGTTTGCTCAGACAGAATAGGTAAGGAGCTGTTGCATGTTGCGTGTTGGGAGACCATGGTGCTGTATGGGGAAAGGGTGTGTGTATGCACATACACATTATTTATGTATGTGGGAAGGGTTAACTGAGGTCAGCAGAAAATAAAACTTCCCAACTCTCCAGTTTTAATCTGAGATTAAAACTGAGACTTGGGAGGGTGTGCAGACCCGAGGGGCAGAGCTGACCTCAGGTCAGTTTCTATTTAATAAAACTGTTTTTGATGCAGATTATGACAGTTCAATTTATGACCATTTAATTGTTTAAATAGTTATTCAGTAAAAATGTTCTCTATTGATGGAATAGCAGCCTTTTTTCAGTGCTTGTAGAAACACAAACGTCTGCAGAAGAATTCGCTCCTTTGACGCTGTGCCAGCAACTTTATGAATGAGATGAATCAGACAGGTGGTTCAGGTGCAGCAGGAGGGGAGGAGTCAGAAAGATAAAACCTGCCAGCGAGCAGGTTAGGTTCACAGAGTCTGTTACCCTGGTAACTGACTCAGTTGAAGTTAACTCCATTTCTGGAACAGTTTCCACCATTTTAACAAACCCAGAATTTTAGCTAAACCTGCTTCCTGGAATAACCCCTGAGCTTAAGAAGTGCTGAAACATAAACAGGTTTACAAAAATGAGAAAAAATGCTCAGCACTTCATGGAAGTTCCCCAGCAGCTTGAACGTGTAAGTAATGGATGGTCAAAAAAATTAATTCCACCAAATACTATATATCGATAAAAATTATGAAGAGTATCAGTGAAAAAGGGTGGTGGAGTTCACGAATTCTTAAAAGAGTCGTTATAAAACAGCTAACTGATCATCTGCAGAGGAATGGTTATTTGAAGAGTTCCAGTGAGGATTCATAATTTATCATATACAGCATCAGTGAAAATTGCAAATGATCTTCTTATGGCCACTGACAGTGGACTTATCTTTGTCCTTGTAATTATTGTAGGATCTTTACCTTACAATATGATGTGCCTTAAGGCAACTGTTTGTTGTGATTTGACACTGCAGTATATGGTAAATGGACTAGTTCTTATATAGCGCTTTTCTACTCAATCAGAGCACTCAAAGCGCTTATACAACCTGTTTGCATTCACCCATGCACTCCCATTCATACAAGCACTTCCATCATTAATTAAGCTAAGTGCTTTTTTAATTAACTAGCATTCACACGCATTCATATTCCGACAGATCGGTCGGAGAGCAACTTGGGGTTAAGTATCTTGCTCAAGGATACATTGGCATGTAGCCTGGAGTAGCCAGGATTCGAACCGCTGACCTTCCGATCAGTAGGTGACCTGCTCTACCTACTGAGCTACAGCCACTGTTGACCACAGTGTTTTATTACAAAGATTAAAGTATGCCATATTGAAGGTACTGCGCTGCAGTGGTTTGAATCATCTCTATCTAACAGATTCCAATTTATTCATGTACATGGGGAGTCTTCTAAAATTAATTAACTAAGGTTAATTTTGGAGTTCCACCGGGTTTTGAACTGGAACAGTTTTCTTTACATTATACATGTTTCCCTTTAGGCAGCATTATTAGAAGAGAGCACGCATTTTCATTGCTATGCATATGAAACCCAGCTTTGCATATCCATGAAGCCAGATGAAACATAGCAATTAGTAAAACTACAGGAATTTCTTAAACACATCAAGGCCTGCTTGACCGCAAATTTCCTGCTTCTAAATGCAGAAAAACTGAGATTATTGTACTCAACCCTCCAAATCTTAGAAACATGGCATCTAACCAGATTCTTACTCTGGATGGCATTACCTTGACTTCCAGTAACACTATGAGAAATCTTGGAGTCACTTTTGACCAGGATATGCCCTTAAGTGCACACATTAAATACATGTAAACCTGCTTTCTTTGATTTGTGCAATATCTCTAAAATTAGAAATATAATGTCTGAGAGTGATACTCAAAAACTAGCTCATGCATTTATTACTTCTAGGCTGGACTATTATAATTTAGTATGTCCTAAAAATGCTGCAGCAAGAGTACTGATAGGGACTTGAAAGAAAGAGAGAGCATATTTCTCCCATATTGGGTTCTATTCATTGGATCCCTGTTAAATCAAGAAATTAATTTAAAATCCTTTATCTTACATACAAGGTCTTGAATAATCAGGCCCCATCTTATCTTTATGTCCGCATAGTATCATTTGAACCCAACAAGTGCTCTCAGACTGCTGACTTACTTGTGCTTCATAAGTTATTTAAAAGTAGAATGGGAGGCAGAGCCTTCAGCTTTGAGGGCCCCTCTTTTGTGGAACCAGCTCCCAGTTTGGATTTGGGAGACAGAAACCTTTTCTACTTTGAAGATTAAGCTTAAAACTACCTTTTTAATAAATTTTACAGTTAGGGCTGAATCAGGTGACCTCAAACCCGTGCTTAGTTTTGCTGCAATATGCCTAGGCTGCATGATGCACTGAGTATTTCTTCTTTATTCACCTGTTTTCACTCTCTCTGTGGTTATTGACTACTCTGTGTTTAATCAGTAATTATTATTAATATCTTGCACTCTTCCACAGCATGTTTTCCTGTCATTAGTTGCAACTCAGATGTCAGCTTCTGTTTGCATCTCTGGACATAAATCACTGCTTTATCTGTTAGTCCAGTTTTTAGGAAATGTCAGAGTTCCACATGTCTAACAAAAAGCTCTGGCACCATAAAGTGTTCCATCCATCCATCCATTTGCTTCCGCAGATCCTGTTAAGGGTCACGGGGGGGCCGGAGCCTATCCCAGCTGTCATAGGGCGAGAGGCAGGGTACACCCTGAACAGGTCGCCAGCCTGTTGCAGGGCCAACACGGAGTGACAGACAACCTTTCACACTCACATTCACGCACTCAGTCACACCTATGGGCAATTTAGATTAGCCAATTAACCTAACCCCAGTAAATGCATGTCTTTGGAATGTGGGAGGAAACCGGAGTACCCGGAGGAAACCCACGCAAGCACGGGGAGAACATGCAAACTCCACACAGAGAGAGGGAGGGGCCTGGGCCAAGGTGGAATCGAACCCAGGCCTTCCAGATGGTATTCTAACTGTGAGGCAGCAGTGCTAACCACTGCGCCACCATAAAGTGTTCCATCCAAATCTATTTGTTTCTATAGAGCAGCAACAGTTTTAGATACTTGAGGACTCGTTGCATTTGCTTATTTAGTAATTTGCTTTAAGGAGATCTGTGTGTTTGAGGTCTTATTAGACGTCAGTAAAATGTGTAACCACAGAACTTGATTATCCTGCACTGCTGTGAAAACTCTGGAAAGCTGCCACAGCAAAAAGTTTATCTTTTCTCCATAATAACAAGTGCAATGTAAAAATGAAGTCACAGTCACCATAAATTGCCATGAACCGCAGTGTGGAAGGCAGGAATTGGATCCTAATGCAGACTCATGAGACAAGAGTGAATTTAGAAACATGCAACTTTATTTGCTACTAAACTCAGGGAAGATATACAAAATATAAAATGGGCTGGAGAGGAGCCAGGAATGCACTGACCAGGAAGAAACTAGGAAATACAACGCAAGACATAGTGACACAACACAGAACTGAAGAAAACACAGACAATATTAACACAAGAGGCAAAGAGAGGAGAGGTAACACAGAATTAAAGAGAGACAACAGAACTGAAAGAGCAGAACAGAAACACTGACTTACAGACCCAGGACCAGGACAGAAACATGCACAGAAACATCAAGACCAGCTTAAAGCTCTGCTGGTTCTGCTGCTTGGTGGAAAAATTTGAGTCTGATGCGACTTTGTAGTTGTTTTTTTTGGAACCCCAGCCCATGGAGTCACTGCAGTGGTCTCAGTCAAATAATTAGCATAAGTTTTTAATGCAGTCAGTTTATAGTCAGTTTGGTGACAGCATTGCTCTGTGGCTTCAGATTGTTTTAAACATGATTTACACAGAAGGAACATCTTCCATGCCTCCAGCTGATTTTTCCACATTCTTCCTGTTTTAACTGATCTTCCTTCAACATCTGTGAAGATTTTCTCAGTTCTCTGGGCTCTCATTTTTTGTTATTTAATGTCTCCCAATGTTTCTTAAGTTATTACGGGTTGTTGCAGTTAAAGTTGATTGGTATTAATTTCTGGTTTCCCTGTGTTCTGTATTTCAAGTCTGTATTTTTGTCATGTTAGTCATTACCTTGTTTTATTTTCCAGTCCTTATCCGGTGTGCATTGTGTTCGGTTTAGCTCCCCTTGTTTAATTAATCAGATTCAGTTCACCTGTGCCCTGTGTTCCCCAGTTGTTTCATTTCTCCATAATCACCTCTTGTTTGTATTTAAGTCCTCAATTTTCTTCTGTTGTGTCCTTCCTCATGGAGGTGTGTTTTTTGTTCCAGTGTTCAGCCAGCCAGCGTTTGCTGAAGTGCTCCTTGCCTCTGTATGTTTTTGGAGAATCAGCAATAAAGCTGTATTTTTATTTATTTATTTTAGTTCAGTTTGCCTTCAGAGCCCTGACAATTTCAGAAATTCATATTGGCAAAATTAGAAAGAATACCATCTCATATTTTGGATATAATATAAACTTACTCTTTCTAAAGAAGTTTTGGTACATGTGTCATATCTAGGGTATATCAAACTGAAGTTGATTGAAGATTTTGTTTTCTTTGAATATTTGTGATACTATTCACATGATTTGGACTGTTGTAAAGAGTATTATGTACCTGGTATATGAGAAGGTGTGAGAAAAATATCCCTCCCCTACTTGTAAAATTGTGGGTTCTACAGGATGGGGCAACCGACTTTTTTAGGGATTTCAAGCATCCATTATTCTGTGCTTATTCTGATTAATGTTTTAGATATGTTTATAGAGCAATAGCATCTAAAACATTAAAATAAATGAATACAGAATACATGTGTGTGTATGAGAGTGAGGCACCTTCACCGTCACGGTGAAGATGGCTGAATTGAAATACCTCAGGGGAACCGTTCAAAGCAATGAACAGTGAGTGCACAGTAGAGGTGAAGTAGAGATGAGGCCAAGCTGGATACAGACTTAAAGACGCTAAGATTATTGTTGAAAGTAACCAGGATGGACAAGAATAGAAATATGTATATCAGAGGGACAGCTCAGGTTGAACAGTTTGAAGACAAAGGGAAGGCTGAGATGGTTTGTATGTGGAGATAAAGAATAGTTATTATATTGGACAAAGGATAATGAAGATGGAGCTGCCAGCTAGAAGGACAAGAGGAAGACCACAGAGCTTCATGGATGTAATGAAGGAGGATATGAAGAGGGTTAATGTGACAGAAGTGGATTCTGGGGATAGGGTAAGATGGAGCCAGACGTTCCGTTGTGGCAATCCCTACAGGGAGAAACCTAAAGAAGATGAAGGTACACTGACTCAGTATTAACTTTAATGAACTCTGACTGGTGTTATCATCTATATAAACTGCAGTCTTACTGAACCTACATTTATCCATAGCCAGCAGTTTTAAATTTGACTCAGTGTCATTTGATTTGGCTCCTGAAATGCATTTGACTATGTACATTTGACTATGGTCACTGGATTCTCTAATTGCATGTTTCTGACTATGGAGCTGTCATGGCTGGATTTTTAATTTTTTTCCTCAATAACTAAATGGGGGAAAATAGATTGGAAATGTGAATGGACTAGTGGTGTAATGAGATCATTTGTTGTGAACTATGCTTCATCCTGGTTGACTGGCTGCTTGGGAAGACCTGCTTGGGAAATGGCTAACAGCTGCTGAGCTACAGGAAAGAGATGGTTGGCATTCAATTATGTAATGATTCAATAATGAAGCTTTGATTAAGTTTGGGAAGTAGTGGCACTCAAGAATGCAGTAGCTCTGAAAACTGATTTGGTGCATATTTGTGATTACAGCATGTGTGTGTGGTGGAATACTTGGGAGATGGCAAAGACAATGAAGGGAGCAGAATCAGAAGCAAGGATGCAGGGTGGACCTACCTGTTCAGGTAAGGAAGACATTACACAAACTGTTGCTACATGTATCTTTCTCATGAATTCCATATCTCTTGCCCACAAAACAGACAAACTGGTGGTACAGATTACTTAGAACAGATATGTTTGTGACTTATGTGATGATTATAACATTCACTATATTGCCAAAAGTATTCACTCACCCATCCAAATCATTGAATTCAAGTGTTCCAATCACTGGCCACAAAATGTATAAAATCAAGAACCAAGGCAGCTGTTGAGTTACAGGAAATAGATGGAGGGCATTCAGTTGTGAAATTCCCCTCCATACAAAATATTCCGCAGTCAACTATTAGTGGCATTATAATAAAGTGGAAGTGATTGCGGCTGAGTTGCTGTCATTCACAAAGTGGTAGGTCACTTAGAATGACAGAGCAGTGTCAGACACATTATGCACAGAGGTCACCAACTTTCTGTAGAGTCAATCACTACAGACCTCCAAACTTCATTTTGCCTTCAGATTAACTCAAGAACAGTGTGCAGAGAGCTTTGTAAAATGGGTTTCTATGGCAGCTGTATCCAAGCCTTACGCTAAGTGCAATCCACAGCACCAGCTGCAGTGGTGTAAAGCGCACTGCCACTGGACTCTAGAGCAGTAGACACACATGATTCATCACATCACTCTGAAGTGATGAATCATGCTACTCCAACTGGTAATTCGATGGATGAGTCAGGGTTTTGCAGCTGCTAGGAGAATGATACTCATCTTATTGCACTTTGGGCTCGGCCCTTTAGTTCCAGCAAAGGGAACTATCAAAGCTTCAACATACCATGACATTTTGGACAATGTGTTTTGATTACATGAGTGCACACATGAAAACACTGAAACTACATGAGCATCAAAGAACCACGTGCAGTTTTGTTTTTACATTATGGTTGCATTAATGCAGTTTGGAAATTAACATATGACAGGCCTCTTCAACAGTATGTTGAATCCAAGCAATGCATAACCATTATATTGCAGTGATTAGAATTAAAGCATTCACTGCACCTTCAGTACCTACAAGTAGTCAAATGTTTGAATATACAGATAATCAAATTGCTATGATTTATAATCTATGTATAATGAAAAGCAAATTAAACGTCTTTTTCCTCTTAAGCTTGGTGTGGAGTTTCCAGTTGAATCCAAGGCAAGTGTGCTTCCAGCAACAATAGTCAGTTGTGCCAAAATGGTAATAATGTAAAGCATAGAAGTAAACAGGTGTGAAGTTTTATGACACAACGTTGTTTAGGATAAAAGGGATCAATTTCACTTTGGTATGCTCTAATTGATTTTTAGATTTGACTGGGCAAGCACTGCTCGCCTTGCTTGTCCTGACAGAATGTCACTGCTCTTAAACAAATAAAATAAAATGATGCAGTAATATCTGGACTGATGTTCACAGACAGTGGTTTTATAATAATTTTAAAGGTTGCATCTATATGTGACAGAACTTGGTGCTGGTTCTAACTGTTTGAGCTAGTTCAGGCTTTATTTGTGAACAACACATAAGCTTACTAAAAAACAGTAGCTAACTAGTATTGCTGGGGCATCATAGCTCCATAAGCTAACACGAGCCTAAGATAATAGGGTTACATGCAGTGACTTTAGCATTCATTAAATAAACTTCAGTTGGTGAACATACAGTAAAAACTGCTGATTCAGAGAGGTCAGGTGGGAAGTTTTCACATATTTGATTTTAGGTGGAATGACCCTAAATTAATGATTATTAATTAGCTCTTTTAATTAAAGTGACTGGTGGTCAACTGAAGTGTCCAAAATTTTCTGATTCTGAGTTGGAATCAACATACACGCAGATCTTTAGTACCATGAACGAGAAGCCAATATTCCTCTGACCTCTAACTATACAGTCAAAATGGTTTTCCATTTGTTACAGCATGAAGCAATCCAGAAGAGATCCACCTCTATCATCAATCTCTCTCGTCCTCCTTCCCTCCCGCAAAGTGTCCTTTGCCCACTGTGGTGGTCTCCAGTTTCCTTAATGGTTCCCAAGATGCATTGTGGCTTTGTGGGTGCACTAAAGTGCGAGGGAACACGCGTTGTGTGTGTGTGTGTGTGTGTGTGTGTGTGTGTGTGTGTGTGTGTGTGTGTGTGTGTGTGTGTGTGTGTGTGTGTGTGTGTGTGTGTGTGTGTGTAAGTGCCTTTGAAGAAGCCTCAAGCAGCTGATGGAAAACCTCTCAAGTGTCAAAATGACCGTATTATCTCTTGCTGTTAGCAACACACACACACACACACACACTTCCCTTACTAAAGAGAAAGAACAGAAAGATTCAACCTCAGGAAATTTGTTTACAATGTACATTAAAGTTCAAAATTACTGTACATTGTCTTATAATCCATTAATTTGTGTTTTCATCTAATGTGAACAAACCTGATTTTCTCTGAGTCCTGTTTTTCCTGTTTTAAATTTTAGGTCAGTTTATGCCAAATGTAAATACAACACACACTGTTACACACCAGAAAATTCTTCAAGGTGGTGGGGTGGGGCACAAATTAGCTGGTTAGAACAATGCAGTACAAAAAGCAATTAAAAAAAGAATTAAGAACAATTTAAAAGGAGTTAAAACATTTTGAATTTGAAGATCCCACTTTGGCACCTGTTTTCAAAACAGACTGACATCAAACTATGAATTTCTATGTTTGCATATGAGCTGCCATTTGAGCTGTGGTTGCTATCAGCAGGCTGGTGCTACAAATTCTCTGCTGCTGCTTGAGAAAACAAAATACTGGCTTCAATGGCTTGTGGCTCCTTAATTTCTCTAATGTTATAGAAAGATATATTACTACAATCCAAACCTGTAAGAACCCCCCAAAAATGGAGGTATGTTTTTTGTACACCTTCAATTACAAGCATGATAAAAAATTCCTAGCACCACATGGATGTTACATTTTTGGCCTACGTTTCTCTTGGGTCTTGGGAACAACCCTTTTGAAGAGGACATTTTGAGAGGAATGTCACTGGGATGACCGATGTCGTGACTGACATTGTACTACAACATGGCTGTCACCAAGGAAAATAGGAAAGTACTCACTCTGAGATCTTGGAGTTAAAAACAACTCTAGTCAACTGAAGATCTTACTGAATATCTCCTTCAGCTGGAGCCAGGGTTGTATTTTTGTCTGTCTTTCCTTGTGTTAGCAAGTTCTATATACAGATATATATCAGTTGTATATATCTATATACAACTGCAGCTGTCGCTGCTGATCTCCCTCCTGGTTATCCATTGTAAAAGGCATAAAGAGGCATTCTCTTCCCCTCTTTGACCTATCTGGTATTGGGAGCAATCATAGGCGTAGGAACGGGGGGGGGGGGGGGGGGGGGGATCTCCCCCCAATATTAGAGACAGGTGGATTTGTCCCACCCAAAAATTACACCGCGGAGGAGAAAAATCTTTAACTTGTGTGCTTTTATTTTGAAGGTGCAACATAGCATCATGCCACTGCGCTCCCCTCGCTCCCCTCTGAACGGCTCTGAGTGTTTGGGAGGCGGAGCCAGCGGCAGGAGTCAGAAACTCTTTGAATGAGGTAAAATGGTCTATTGGAATGTTTCCTTGAATATGGCTTGTTGTCAGTTTATTTTCATATATAGGATAAACTTGACTTACTGGACATAAGTCAATTTGCAAAACAATTTGTGGCTGCAAATGAAAGGCGGAAAAAACATTTTGGCTCTTTTACCTAGGCCAATGTTTTTTAACCCTTTGTGTGCTCCGGCACCTGTTGGCTAAATGCAGGGCTGCAAAGAGGCATACAGCTTGTCTATTAAATGTGAGAGGTATCACTTTTATTTATGTTGGTTATTTTTTATTGATATTATTTGTATTTATTAGATTTTATTTTTGTTGGCCAAACAATCAGAGTTTCAAACTTAACAGGCATATTTTAATAGCTGTTTTTACTTAAGGTTGATATTAAAAAGTGAATAATTTGTTCATTACAGTGTTTGTAAGGCTTCTTTCATGTCAGAATGTTGTTTAATTAAAGAACCAGTTCTATTGTCACTCAGTCTACGTAAATGCATTTTTGACCAGTATTAAATGTTTTCGACCAAAAAAACATATCAAACTTTGCACTTATGTGTGCTACTAAATTATTTTTGCTCTACTGAAATATTTAGCTTGCTAGTATATGAAGGAGTGTGAGGGCCACATTGAGAAAAAATAAATCATTTTGAGCATTTTGAGAATAAAGTCAAAATTTCAAGAAAAAAGTCGAAGTCGTCAGTTCAAGTCAAATAACGGCCACAGCAGCTATACTCTCTACAAAATGCCTTGGGTAGATGAAACAACTTGATCAGCTGTCTTGTGATTCTGCATATTCCCTCTGTACTGCATGAAGGTGCGACCATCAATATCCTTGCATCTGACCATTTCCTGTTTTTGTAGTTTTTCCTTCGTAGCTGATGCAGCTTTCTGCACTCTCTCTTTAATATCCTCATACTTATCACTACTTCATGTTTATGTACTAAAAGAGAAATCATTTCCTTGTTACTAAAACCAATTCTAAAGTGTAGTTTCACTAACTCATAATAGAAGACATTCTGGAAGGTGTAGCAGACATGACGTGGCAGTCGTTTGACTTGAAACGACTTTAATCTGCACATTTCGACTTTTTTTTCTCAAAATAGTATTTCAACTTTTTTCTAAAAATTTTTAATTTATTCTCAAAATGAACATTTTGTTTCTCAATGTGGCCCTAATACTCCTTTGTACTAGTCCCAGTGCAGCCACCTGATAAAGTAAGCGTGCAGCCCTGGAATGACATGGTCATTATACTTGATAAAAGACTCAAGCCATGTTGTTTGGTGGTTTGCCCACGTCTTACGATTATAAAACATATACATTTGTAATTATACATTATACATAAATTATACATACAATAATATAACTCAGTTACTAACTTTGTTTACAAAATCTCAGTCTCATTGTACATCCTGTATAATGACAATAAAGGCATTCTAAAAGCAGTCCTGAGAGTGTGCAACCTGATTTTCTTTTAGTTGGAGACTTTATCATCTGTTTTTTTGGGCTTCCTGGTTCCATCACCTAGAGTGTCTCAGGGGAGAGGACGGATGACCTGATTGATCTTATTCCAGTGCTCCACAGCTCCTATCCTTTTGTCCACACTGTGATAGTGCAATCAGGTACTAATGATGTGATGGCCAGACAATCCACAAACTTCACTGCAAACAGGAGTCTTTAACCACAGCAGAAAGCCTGGAAAGTAGAAAGTGTGTCCTGTTTGGCCCTCTCATAAGCACAAGCTCTGAGTGTTTTCTTCTCCTCTTTAACCTGCATAATTGGATGAAGAGTTTTACCGCTGCCATTGTACTTAATAATTAATTTTGACTCCTTGCCCAGACAGTGTCATGATGCTGGGTCTGTGACCCTGCGTTTCCGTTTCTTGAACTTTCTAATTCTGTTATGTAATCTTTCCTTGATTCTTAGTTGTGATGGGGGTTTTTGCAGTTTGAGTTCTTCCCTTTTTGGTTCCTTGTCCGGGTTTTATTTGTAGCTTCAGACCTCTTAGTGTAGTTACTTAAATTATGTTCTTGGTTACAGTTTATTGCATTCCCTCAGTCCTTGTGTTTTGTCTTGTTAAGTCCTGGTCTGTCATGTCCAGTCACATTTCCTGCTTTACTTTGCTAGCCCTTGTCTTGTGTATAATGTGTTATGTTTTGCTTCCCCTCATCTTATTAGTCTCATTACTTCTTGTGCATACATTGTCTGTGTTTTCTTCAGTTTCTTGTTGTGTCATCGTTGTAGGTTCCCTTTCCACTGTTGTTTCCCTAGTTCCATGTTATTTCCTAGAAATCCTTAGTTAATGTTATTCTGGCTGCTGACCAGCCCTATGTTATTCTAAGTTCAGTCCAGTTCCACAAGTCCTGCTTTGGGGTCCAGTTCCTGTATTCACACAACACAGATATGAAAAAAGGGACCTTTTTAAACATGATGGTTTACATCTTATCAGGAATGAAACAGGACAAATAACTCAGTTTTAATAATTTTATTGCTTTTTAATATGGATTGGGGGTTTTCACAACACAACCCTGCCCAGCATTATGTTTCTCCGTGTCTCACTGCTGTCTATGACAATGTAGATCTTACTGTAACTTTTACTGCTTGTTCATTCATTCCTGTCAGGATCAGTGCAAGGCAATGTACACTTTGAATTCTCCTCACAGAAATACTTCATCACAGTTAAAACTGTCTTATGTAAGATCATCTCAACTAATTACTTTCTTTTATCATTGCAGAATCCCAGTTACTCCCTCGTGGAGTCTGCTCCACCAAATTACTTATTTTTCATGTTTAAACTGGTCTAGGATGAGAAGTCGGTAGAGTGGCTTTGCAGTCATATGAAATGCTTTTAGTTATTTGTCAGTTCTACTTGGCTGTTTCTTCATATTTAAATGTCTTGGTTTTATATTGAAGAGCAAATCACCATTTTCATGTATTTTAAAAGACAGATCCCAAACATGACTTTCAGCTTCATGCAGGAATTTTCAGCTCTCTTGCCATTTATCATGAGAGAGTCCTTATTTTAGTATCCATGTCTTTTGCCCATCATTGGAGTTTGCTTCTGATTTTATTAGACTTTTAGAGACTTTTAATCTGACCCAACAGTGTGAGTCACCCTATGAATGAAAAAGGGCACATACTTCTATAAACAGGACTGGCCCAAGCCGTCAAGGAGCCCTAGACACAATTTGATTTGGGACCCCTTTCATACCACTTTATTGTCACCTGAGCCTAACCATTATTAATGCTGGAGGGTTGAAGTTGAATATCGTTTTTTGGACAAGTGGGTCACTTCCCTGTTCCTTTGGGCCATGGAATAGATCCTGACTGTTGGTTGAGCTTATGCACTAAATCAGGGGTGTTCAAACTTTTTTTCAAGGAGGGCCAGCTTTGACAATGTAAAAGTGCCTAAGGGCTAACAGTGTCTGATGACAGTATTCAAAACATGCATATAAATATTATGAAATACTTTCATTTCCATGCAGCAAACAAACAAGTAAACAAATATAGAGCATATATCACTTATACTGGTAAGTAGACTGTAGTCAACAGGATTTATGTTTTGTTATGTTTTGTTTGTTTTCATTAATGATAACCTTCGATCAGGGTGATATATAGGGTTGGGGTTGAAACCCTGTGTGGGCTGAAACGCTTTCTAGGTAGCCTTGTTTTTTTTATCAGCACTTTTAGGGTAGAACGCTATGGCAAAGCCTCACAAAATGATGATTTTTCATGTGTGACTTGGATGTCATGTTTCTTTGGAGAAAATAAGAACAACCCCAAGTTTCTTTTCAGCACTGTAGCCAGGCTGACAAAGAGTCAGAGCTCTGTAGAGCCGAGTATTCCTTTCACTTTAGGTATTAATAAATTCATAAATTTCTTCACAAATTAAAATTTTAACCATTACAGAAAAAAAAAATCATAATCATCTCAGCGACTTAACTTCATGTTTGGCTGCTTTCAGCACTGCTGGTATTTGTGTAGACTCTCTCTCTCCAATTGATCTTTCAGAGTTAACTTCAATAGTTACTTTGAACAAACCATCAACGTGTCTATTTGACCCCATTCCTACTAGACTTCTCAAAGACGTCCTACCATTAATTCATGCTTCACTCTTAAACATGATCAATCTGTCGTTATTAGTTGGCTTTTGTCTTTATTAGCAGGCTTTAAGGTGGCTGTAATCAAACCACTACTTAAAAAGCCATCACTTTACCCAGCTGTCTTAGCTAATTATTGGCCAATCTCCAACCTTCCTTTTCTCTCAAAGATTCTTGAAAGAGTAGTTGTAAAACAGCTAACTGATCATCTGCAGAGGAACGGTTTATTTGAAGAGTTTCAGTCAGGTTTCAGAATTCATCACAGTACAGAAACAGCATTAGTGAAGGTTACCAATGATCTTCTCACAGCCTCTGACAGTGGACTCATCTCTGTTCTTGTCCTGTTGGACCTCAGTGCAGCTTTTGATACTGTTGACTTTAACATTTTATTACAGAGATTAGAACTTGCTATAGGTATTAAAGGTACTGCACTGCAGTGGTTTGAATCATATTTATCTCATAGACTCCAATTTGTTCACGTAAATGGGGAGTCTTCTTCACACACTAAGGTTAATTATGGAGTTCCACAGGGTTCTGTGCTAGGACCAATTTTATTTACATTATACATGCTTCCCCTAGGCAGTATTATTAGAAAGCACTGCATCAATTTTCATTGTTATGCAGATGATACTCAGCTTTACCTATCAATGAAGCCAGATGACACACATCAATTAGTTAAACTGCAGGAATGTCTTAAAGATATTAAGGCCTGGATGACCTCTAATTTGCTGCTTCTAAATTCAGATAAAACGGAAATTCTTGTTCTCGGCCCCACAAATCTTAGAAACATGGTGTCTAACCACATACTTACTCTGGATGGCATTACTTTGGCCTCCAGAAACACTGTGAGAAATCTTGGAGTCATTTTTGACCAGGATTTGTCCTTCAATGCACATATTAAACAAATATGTAGGACCGCTTTTTTGCATTTGCGCAATATTTCTAAAATTAGAAACATCCTTTCTCAGAGTGATGCTGAAAAGCTCATTCATGCATTTATTACTTCTAGGCTGGATTATTGTAATTCATTATTATCAGGCTGTCCTAAAAGCTCCCTGAAAAGCCTTCAGCTGATCCAAAATGCTGCAGCTAGAGTACTGACAGGGACTAGAAAGAGAGAGCATATTTCTCCCATATTGGCTTCTCTTCATTGGCTCCCTGTTAAATCTAGAATAGAATTTAAAATTCTTCTCCTCACATACAAGGTCTTGAATAATCAGGCACCATCTTATCTCAAAGACCTCATAGTACCATATCACCCCAACAGAGCACTTCTCTCTCAGACTGCTGGCTTACTTGTGGTTCCTAGGATACTTAAGAGTAGAATGGGAGGCAGAGCCTTCAGCTTACAGGCCCCTCTTCTGTGGAACCAGCTTCCAGCTTGGATTCGGGAGACAGACACCCTCTCTATTTTTAAGATTAGGCTTAAAACTTTCCTTTATGATAAAGCTTATAGTTAGGGCTGGATCAGGTGACCCTGAACCATCCCTTAGTTATGCTGCTATAGGCGTAGTCTGCTGGGGGGTTCACATAATGCACTGTTTCTCATTCACCTTATTTACTTTGTTTATACTCCACTCTGCATTTAATCATTAATTGATATTAATCTCTGGCTCTCTTCCACAGCATGTCTTTCTCTCCCCTCAGCCCAACCGGTCGCGGCAGATGACCCCCCCTCCCTGAGCCTGGTTCTGCTGGAGGTTTCTTCCCGTTAAAAGGGAGTTTTTCCTTCCCACTGTCGCCAAGTGCTTGCTCATAGGGGGTCGTTTTGACTGTTGGGTTTTCTCTGTATTATTGTAGGGTCTTTACCCACAATACAAAGCGCCTTGAGGCGACAGTTTGTTGTGATTTGGCGCTATATAAATAAAATTGAATTGAATTGAATTGAATTGAATTCCCTTTGGCAGTATTATTAGAAAACATTGCATAAATTTTCATTGTCACACAGGTGATATCTATTGTATCTTTATCCATCCATGAAGCCAGATGACACAAATAAATTATTTAAACTGCAGGAATGTCTTAAAGACATAAAGGCCTGGATGACCTCTAATTTTCTACTTTTAAATTCGGATGAAACTGAGTTTATTGTATTCAGCCCAGCAGGTCTTAGAGGCAAGGTGTCTAGCCAGAAACTTACACTGGATGGCATTGTATTGGCCTCCAGTAACACTGTGAGAAACCTTGGAGTCATTTTTTACCAGGATATGTCCTTCAATGTACATATTAAACAGATATGACACTTTTTTGCACTTGTGCAATATTTTTAAAATTAGAAACATCCTTTCTCAGACTGATGCTGAAAAGCTAATTCAAGCATTTATTAATTGAAAGTTGGACTATTCTAATTCAGTATTATCAGGCGGTCCTAAAAGCTCCCTGAAAAGCCTTCAGCTGATCCAACAAAGTACCATATCACCCCAACAGAGCACTTCGCTCTCAGACTGCTGGCTTACTTGTGGTTCCTCGGATAATTAAGAGTAGAATGGGAGGCAGAGCCTTCAGCTTTCAGGCGCCTCTTCTGTGGAACCAGCTCCCAGTTTGGATTCAGGAGACAGACACCCTCTCTATTTTTAAGATTAGGATTAAAACTCTCGTTTTTGATAAAGCTTATAGTTAGGGCTGGATCAGGTGACCCTGAACCATCCCTTAGTTATGCTGCAATATGCCTAGGCTGCTGGGGGGTTCCTATTGTCATGGTTTGGCTGTGCGGTGGAAGGGCAGGACCCAAAATGCAGGACGCGTCACAACGAGCCAAACTTTTCCAGCTTTATTGGGCTGCGGCTCACAGGAGAAAAAACAACAAAATCTCAACCAAAGGCAAAACACGAAAACAAGCCTGGGAGAACTACGGATTACTTAACTGGGGAACACACAGCAGGAAGGGGAAACACCGGCAATGACGCAACAACGAACAGATGAAGACTGAGGGCTTAAATACACAGCAGGTAATTAGGGCAAGAAGAAACAGCAGGGCAAAACAGGTGAAGCAAATGAAACTAATAACATAAGGGAAGCAAAACTACATACAGAGCACAGGGAACACAAGACTGTCAAAATAATACAGGAAGTGACTAACCAAGGTGCACGCAGACTACATACGGGGGACTGGCACACAGACACGGGGCAGAGACGCAGACTAAACACAACACTAGGAATAAACTCAACATGAAAACACAGGAGGTCAGGGTCTAGACAAAATGACAAAACAGACAAGACCAAGGAAGCAGGGACAAAGGGAACAAGAGTATCAAAATAAACGAAAAATAACAAAACTCAGGGAAAGTAAAACTAAACATAAAACACTGGGCAGATGGCCCAGGACCATGACACCTATGATGCACTGAGTGTTTCTTTTCATTCACCTCTTTTTACTCTGATTATACTCCACTGTGCATTTAATCATTAGTTATTATTATTATTATTATTATTATTATTATTATTATTATTATTATTATTATTATTATTATTATTATTATTATTAATCTCTGTCTCTTGTCCTGTTTCTCTCCCCTCACACCAAACTGGTCACAGCAGATGACTGTCCCTCCCTGAGGCTGGTCTTTTTTTTTCCTGTTTAAAGGGAGGTTTTCCTTCCCACTGTCACCAAGTGCTTGCTTGGGTCATTTTGACTGTTGGGTTTTCTCTGTTATTATTGTAGGGTCTTTACTTCACAATAAAACGTGCCTTGAGGTGACTGTTTGTTGTGATTTGGCATTATATAAATAAAAGTGAATACACCTGAATTGTTTTTCCACTTGCTCTTTGGCTTTTGAATTGCATTTTCACCTGCTGTCTAGATTTTCAGTTTTGCCAAATAAAGGTTAGTTTTTGTTTAAATCACTCTGTCTTAAAATCTACATTTGGGACCACTCTCTACACACCTCACTTCAGCTTATGAGAGAATGACACAACCAGTAATGAACCCAGCAAGGGATGTTAAATCAAACAAGATGTGACTGAAGTGCAGACCTTCGGTTTTACTACAAGGGGTTTAAAAAAAGTGTTGCATTCACTCTTTAGGATTTAGAGCCTTCTTTTAATCATAATCCTTCCTTTTAGAAGCTCAAAAGTAATTGGAACACTGATTGAGAAGCAGTTTCCTCGGGCAAGTGGGCCCTGTTCCCTGTTCCCTCATAATTCTATGACAAATTAAGCAGAATATAATCTGATTCTGAGTGCTGAATTTATGTTTGACAGCTATTCACTGGAACTTTTCACACCTGGTCCAAAGAGATGTTGACACAAGGAGGAGGCCTTGTGGAGGCCATAATTAGGCTGAAAAAATATAATAAATCTGTCAGGTACATTCTTAAAAGATAGAATGGATTGACTCACCCAGCAAGACCAAAAGACCTGGAAGATCATGGAAGGCCACTGAAGTAGATGATCACAGAATTAGTTCTATTGTTAAGAAAAATTCTTCACTAAGGGAATCTAATCAAGTCAAGAACAGGCTTATTATTTTGCAATCAAGAGGCCACTTCATCAATATCAATACAGAGATTTTAGAATAAGGTCCAAACCACTCAGGAACAGAAAAGCCAGATTAGATTCTGAGAGAAAACAGCTAAAAGAGCCTCCACAGCTCTGGAAAAATATCTTCATACAGATCAAACCAAGATAAACTTGTACTACAGTGGTGGGAAGAAAAAAGTACGGCCAAGGAAAGGAACAGCTCATGATCCAAGGTATCCAAGGGATGGCTGCCAATGTGTTTACTGATGATGTGACTGCTGTAGAAGTAGAAAGATGAATTTTCCAGTGTACAGGGATGATCTCTTTTCTCATATTCAGCCAAATGCTGCAAAAATGGTCATACCATTACATAGCGGCCCAAATCATACTGCAATGACCCAAAGCATAATGCAAAAGCAAACCATGAGTTTCTCATGGCAAAGAAATGGTATATTCTTCAGTGGCCAGGTAAGTTACTTCAGCCTGAAGTAACTTACCAAAACTGAAGGCAGACAGACTGACAAATAAGCATCAAGTGAAGGTGGCTGCAATAAAAGCCTAGCTTGGTGGAGTGTCTCAAGGGAAGAAACAAAGCATTTTGTGATCTCCACAGGTTCTAGACTTCAGACAGTCATCAACTGCAATCAAGAGTTAAAAACTATCCCATCCAAATTACGCTAGTTGGTCCAGTTACTCTTGAGCCTATGAATGAAACCATATATAAAATTGTAATTCCTAAATAAATATTGTGATATTTTGTAAACTCTCTTGAAATATTCTTCTAGGTTTCTGTCACGATGCTTCCCCAAGCTTGGATTATTGGAAGTCATTTAACATAACCATCTGATATAAAAACACGTCCCCATAACAAATCATCTTACCTTTGTAAGGAAATTAACACACTGTGCGATTCTTATAATGACATAAACTCAGAGAGATTTTCTTTTTTTTTTGTAAAAATGTGTTGGCAAAGCTCTGTGGTTATTTCCAGAAAGTATTGTTTGAAAACTGTTTTGAGTGGAGTTTGTACAGTAGGTGAGGTTCTCCTTACTCTCAATGTTTCCACTGGTTGTGCTCGGCTGCTGACTCTGCCATTAAGATGACTAATCTCTAGAGCTGAGATTATAGATCTGCTCCTGCAAAGGCTTCCTCTGATCGGTCTAATAATAGAGGGTCATCACAGTCATATGATAGCCAGGAAGTATTCTGTCCCACTCCTGATCAAAAGAGCTGGTTTCATGTATGTGAGGGAAACTGAACAAATTTGTGCAATTTCATCAGTAGAGCATTCTGCACAGTGCTATCTTCCTTTTGTATGTTTTCAGAATGTTTCTAGAGTTGGATGACCATGTCAATTAAAAAAAATGTTAAATTTAAATGTTATACCTTTATTTATGAAAAAACAAGACACATGGCAAAGACTGATTTTGTTTCTTCAACAGGCAATAAATTACTTTTCTAACAAAACATCAGAATGAGCGGGATAAAATTAAGAGAGGTAAAAGTGTGGAGTTTTCAAATGGTTAAAGCAGGGAGAAGTCATGATTTCAATTATGCACCATTTTACATTTGATACAATACACCCAAAGCACGTCTAAATGTTTATTTCAATGCTATCATAAAAATGAAAGTTTCACAGATGTGTCAAATAATGTATCCAAACATCCTTTTTTGTCCACAACATTATACAAATTGTAGTTCACTCGTAATCAACATATAAGAAGGCCTATGGTGTGTTAAGGCTCCTCTGAGCTTTTCCAAAGTGTCTTCAGATTTTTATTTCTGATGGACTGTGTGTGAGTCCATTTCCAGAAAAATGCCCCCGCCCAGTCTGTTAGACAATAATACACTTAAAGTCAGTTTGTCTGAGGAGAGAGAGGAGACACTGCTCTCCTTTAATGTCACTGTAAAGGGATAAAGAACACCAGTGGAGGGAGTGTGTGGATCGGTTGGGGGAGGGAGTGTAGTGGGGAAGCATGACAGAAAGTGAAAGACAGAGCAGGCGAAAGTGACAGAGAGAAGGAGAGCCCAACAGTCTGCAGTTTTTATACAATTAGAACTTACAGTAAGCCTTCATCAAAGAAGCATACTGGAAATGTAATTTCTTTACTTTATACATTTTTCAATTACTGCTTTTCCTGCCCCCCCCCCCCCCCCCCCCCCCCACACACACACACACACACACACACCACCACCACCACCACCACCACCACCCCACCCCGTCACAGAAAAATTTCTTGTGATGCTACAGCTTCACTTTTTTTTATTTTAACCTTTTTCAAATTCTCTTCATACAGTCAGGGATGTAGCTAACCTATTATGTCTTCTCCCACATAGCAACCTACACCTACACCTAATGGTTTAGTCACCCTAGAAGAAGAGAAATAGTAGAAATAGGATGGCGGTGGCAATCAACTAGTCACCCACAAGTTGAGGGTGACTCAACTCAAAAGCTTCCACTTTACATTCCAAGGCGATTGCAGAGGTCGTCTCATGGGAGGCTACCTGTGACCATACAATTGCCATCTGACTCTGATTGCAGTCATTCTCTACAAAGCCCTTGTCATCCAAATAAAACAAACAAACAACCCCCCACCCTACCCCAAAAAACAAAAACAAAATTTAAAACATCCATCTGATACAATCATGAAAGTGGGGCTTTTGAGATTGTATGGACACTGGCTCATATCTGTCATGGGGTGACAGACAGGGCACAACCTATTTGTCACATGGCTAACACAGACAAATAGACAACCATTCATTTTCACATTTGCATGGATAGAACCACCTACTATTAGAATAAGCATGTCTTTGGACTGTGGGAGGAGGCAGGTGTACCAGGAGGGAACTGACAAAGGCACAGGGTTAGGGTTAGGGTGAATATTCAAACTCCACACAGAAAAGCTGGCCAGCACCTTCGAACCCAGGACCTTCTTGCTCTGCTATTACTTTAGCATCTTTCTTTATTATTTTAACATTTCAAAGCAATGGTTAAAAAATAAACCTATTGATAGGTTCAGATCATTTTAATAACTCAGAGAACAAACACACAACTCTTTTGAACTTGCGCAAGGAGGAGAGATCCGTTCCTTGAACTCAGCTCGCGGCTGAGCAGAAGTTATCTGTCCCGGGGAACTGCTTCCTGCGCAGCGCTTTTATTCGGATTTTCATGATAAGATCACGTGGGTTACATCAAACACAGTTTACAGCATGTAATAAACAACATTCTTGGCTTTTTCCTTACCATATATGGTCGTAAGCATACTGTGACATGTGCGCATGTAACATGGCGTATACGAGACACGTATCCTATATGTGTTCTCTGCAGGCTGAGAGCAGCCTGCAGGTAACTACAACTTCCTTTGTAAAAAATGTCACCACGTGTTTCCATTTCAAACATAAAAACAACAGTCATATGTACATAAAACAACTTATAGAAAATATACAAACAGAAGATATGATAATTCATAATAAACAGAAAGGAATTTATACCATAACTCCAACACCTATCTTATTGATCACTCTGAACTAAGCGTAATAATTACTTCTGCTCAACCCAATAGCTAAAAGACGGTTCAAAGTCTTACATCAATGAATACTTTTAATAGAAAATCTACGAGTGATTTGTCTTCATTAATAGTCTATGCACCACAAACATTTAAAATCATTGTAATTAAACTGCTCTTTGAAAAGCCTGTACCTGATCCAAGTGTTGAAGCCAGTTATATGTATTGATGTCTGACTGTACTCTTTTTTTCAAAAATTCTTGAAAGATTTGTTGTAAAGTAGTTGTTATCACGTGCAGTGGAATGGTGTTACGATTAGAGCAGTGGCCTCAGACAATTGATTTGTCTCTGTGCTTGTCATACTAGATCCCAGTGTAACATTTAACACAGTTAATCGCAATATTGTAGCTTTTCCATTTGCACACAGTTAAGCTGAATTGAGAGAAAAGGAATTGACAGCTAGTGAGTAAAATTCAAATAGGTGAAACAATGTATAAAATTTTGGTAGCACTTTCTATTACAGCTCGGTAATAATGTGGTAATAAGTGGGTAATAATGGCGTAACAAGCTGGAAAAAGGTAATAATGGGGTAATATTCAGGACATTACATCCAATTACCAAGGTAATTACCAGCTAATATCCAAGTAATACCACTAGTAACAACAGTGAAAAAGCTGGAAACAGAAGGTAATAATGAGGAAATTTAACGGTTATTGCCATCCAATTATCAAGGTAATTACCAGCTAATATCAAGTAATACTGTTGGCAACAACAGTGGTTACAATTGAGTAATATTGCACTGAAATTTATGTAAAATGGATTGTAAGGCCCCCAAAACTGATGGTAATGCTGTGGAAACAGAGATATGCCCATGAGGCTAAACCCTTTAGTAACAGTAGCTTAAAAATGTGGTAAAAATATTGTATGGAGATAGCAATAAGGAAGTAATGTTTATGCATTTAACTTTTCATAATTTTTAATAAATTGTAATAAACGCAAAATTATGAAGTAATATTGGCTAATGTTTTAACATAATAGGATGGTATTACCATGTTATAAGGCTTGAATTAATTATACCTTAGGTTCTCAGCATTCTGCTTTGCTTAATAGCCTAAATATTATGCTTAATGCTTTGGCTAATTAAATGGAAATATTTAGGGTAATTTCTTTGTAATAAGCAGGAATCAGGGCTGCAAAATGCAAAACCGACTGTTTCTATGTAATAACCTATTTAAGTAAACTACAACAAGTGTGAGCATTATCTGGAAATGCTTGTGGTAGTTTCTGTGTAATAAGCAGGAATCAGGGCTGCAAAATGCAAAACCGACTGTTTCTATGTAATAACCTATTAAAGCAAACTACAAGAAGTGTGAGCATTATCTGGAAATAATGGTGGTAGGTTCTATAGCAATAACTGCAAAAACCATCAGATTACAAGAAGAAATTTCTGCTTGTTTACATATACTAAACTAAAAATGCTGACCAAATTCCTTCATGAACTTGCAGTTTTATTGTCATTTTCCTTAAAGAACAAAGCAATGTCTGTTTAACACAACATGGATAAACTTGAAGCAACCTTATAAAAATGATAACTTGATCAATGCCTGAACATAAGTAAATAAAGAAATATTGTATTCTAAGATATGAGATCAGGATTTACAAAATGAAAATACAAACAAATAACCAACATCAACAACACAAAGACATGCGAAAAAATAAAACAAAGTAAATCAATAAAACAACCCTATGGTTTCACTTCGTATGGATAATATTCAAAGAAAAACTTATCACACATGAATAGTTATCAGAAAGAAATTAATAAAACATCATCCAATCCTGGAAATAGCTGGAAAAAACAGACTTCTCATTAACTAAACTATTCATGTTAAAACTGCAAACATTTTCTCAAAAGGTTGTGACAAAAAAATAGAAAAAAGCAAAAAGAACTTCCTAATTCCCTTTGATTTTGTAAGAGATGGGCAACAACTCTCTCTCTTTTTTCTTTTTGTCTATTCTTGCTCTTAACTCTGGCTCATCATCAAGGAAAACCTTCACCTCTTTTGCATACTTAAGGAGTGAGCCGCCAGTAAAGGGTGGAACCCTACAAGGACTTCAGCAATGACGGCTGTGTAGGCAATAGTGTTTCGATCCACGTTGAGTTTTTCACAACTTCGGTCCAGGCTGTGTGTTTTCTTGAATGTTTTAAGAACAAACATATACCTGTGTTTGACATCTTCTGGGTGTTTCACTGTAAAAGCCAAGAAAAAAACAATCACAACACATCCAGAGGCATGAACAAGTAAGTATATATGTGTTGAATTGTTTCCAATATTTACACTCTTAATACCTAAAATGTTAAAATCACACAACTGAGCAGTCATACAATACAGAACTCACTGTGACACATAGCTATATGACTGTGTCAGCAAATCTGACATTTTCTAAAAAAAAAAGAAAAAAAAATGTTAACTGCTTCTTTTGCCAAACTGTGACACTTTCTTCTTCTTCTTCTTGGCCTTCTTGCTCTTTTTCCCGTCACTCAGTGAAGAAGACGACTCAAAGTCTGAGGCTGATGAATCTGAGGAACTGGAACTTGAGGGGGAATGATGTCGTTTTGCTGAGAATTGTAAAAAAACAAAACAAAATAAACTGTACTGTGAAAAAGAGACAAGTGGAGTATACAGCTGTGGTCAAAAGTTGTGACAATGGCACAGAGTTTTTTATCCATCTACTTTTACATGTTTATATTAAATTATTTATAAATGTGTCTATGACACAGTGAGAATCTATCACAAACAATTCGTCCGTCCATCCATCCATCCATCCATCCATCCATCCATCCATCCATCCATCCATTCTCTTCCGCTTATCCTTTTCAGGGTCACGGGGGGGCTGGAGCCTCTCCCAGCTGACATAGGGCAAGAGGCAGCGTACACCCTGTACAGGTCGCTAGCCTGTCGCAGGGTCAACACAGAGTGCTAACTCGCAAGCAATTCATATTTTTCAAAAACTGTAACTGGCAAATAAATATTGCTTTCTCAGTGCTGAAGCCTTTGGCCACGACTCTAAAAACAAACCATTTTTTTCATTGACCGGACTGATGAAAGATGAATGACAGTTGAAGTTCTTCAACAGGTTAGATTATAAACTCTAAAAAATGGATGAGGCTATAGATTGTAGGTGTCCTCTGTTTTTATGTATATATATATATATATATATATATATATATATATATATATATATATATATATATATATATATATATATATATATATATATATATATATATATATATAAGCCATATTGCATTTTTAAATTATCAATCAATCAAAGCAGATCACAATTTCTGTGTTTCACCTGAAGTAGTAGGGATGTTATCCAGTGCTTTTTCAGCTGTTCTCTGAGGAAATTTCTTTCATCTTCAAGGACAGTAATTTTGTCTCTTAGCTGCTGAATTATTGCTGTAGCAGTTGGAGCCAACACAGATGGAGTTCCTGGTGCTATAATGGTAAAAAAAATATATATCATCACAAAACAAAAGAAAAAGGACATGTTTAGATACAATGAAAACCAAGGAATCAATTTTGATGTTTTAATTGTATTATACAATGTATGGCAACAGTGTTGGGTTTTTTTGTTTGAGTTTCTCTTTTCCATAATGTTCTTCTTCTACAACAATTAAATTATTTCGGTGTCTTCACTGTTGTGTTATTAGCAGATTCTAAAATATATGTTACGTTTCAGTCTATGGCTGCCAATAAATACTAACTTTTGCTTGTGAAAACAGTCAAATTCTACAACAGAATGCTTTTTAACATATATGACAGTTTGCGCTTACAAAAATGAGTAATGATTGGTATTTTCCGCCTGTATTTTTGAAGACTTAATAGAGAACTGTAGGAAGTTTGAGAGGAGTATAGAATTAGGGGGTAGTGATTTATAAATACTGGTGCATTAAAGGTGTCATACTGAAAAAGCCTACATGAGTGTAGTCAGTTAATGCTTGTGGATAAGATTGTTTACTTTCTCCTTTACCCTCTACATTGTCAAGTTGTTCCACCTGTGCAGATCCAGCACTGCCATCAGCACTCACAGATGGATGTACCTGGTTGGCTGTGTTGTACCTTCTTCTTAAAGGCATAGCTCTGAAATGTTAGAATATTGTATTGGAAACATTCAATGGTTTACTGGTAACTTTGGAACATTTAATGGCTATCATTGATAATGAGCCAGTAATATAGTTAAGCAAATACAAAGTGCAGAATTTAACTTTTTTTTTTTATATACTCAAAAATGTGCCAACCCTGAAACATCACAGCATGTTATCAAAAAAAGACAAAAATGTGCATAATTTTCTGTAATATTAAGAATTCATGTTCTTACCTTGCAACCTTACAACAGTAGAAAGTATGGCGATTTTATTCCAAAGACACTCTTGTAATCCAGTGGTTTTTGCCAGCTTGGAACTGTGAGGTACGCCAAAAAAGGAGGCAAAGTGTGGCTGTTGGCGCCCACTTCTTCTTTCTCTCTCCTCCAGAGATAAAAGAAAATGCGCATATTCCCACTAGACCGCAGTCTGCCACCTACTGGCAGCCGGTTCTTTCCAGCAGAGCTTAGTTTGGAGGGGGAAGATTTAAAGTGATGCACAGGCACTCCTACGGCTGTAACGAAAACAGGGTACACTGTCCCACTTAACTGAATCTAAATTGACAATAAACCCAAATAATGTGAACTTTTTTTTTTTTTGCTTTTTGCACTTAAAGAATGAAGTTATTTATTATTTTTTATTTACTTTTCTTACTGCCGTGGAAGCAGAGTGAATGGGGGACCATTAACTGACGGACCAGACAGCTGCTTTACTATCTGGCGCCAATATGTGATTCATATTCGACTTGCAGTCCATTCAACATGAACACCGCTCAAAAATTGTTAAACATAACACAAAGGGGAAATAAGAAGAAGCTTGTACTTATAAAATGGCTTCAAAAACTGAAATTACTCTCAAAAAAGAAGAGATGCTCTCTGTGTGAAAGACAAATGAAAATGAGAAAAGGTGGCAACACAAGAGATGGATATCGCTGGTAAGTTCTTGATTTCCTATAAATTTCTTAAATTTGACCTATGTCTTCCATATGCCTGAATTACACATTTCTAGGTTAGTCATTTACATTTGGAGAGTACTTTGAAAGTACTTTAGTAAGACATTTTGTAAAATACCATCAGCTAATCAGCACAGTCACAAAAATGTAAAACATTATTATTGTTGTTTATTGATATTTATTGTATTAATTCGTGTATTCATTATGTTTTACCAAATGGCATGTTTTGTTCAAAGGGTGTGTCGAAGACATAATAGATTCATGTCCAAATCCATAAGAGATGGGTCTATTTTCTCAGGCTCTCGCTCCTCCTTGACTTCTTGGATGATGTTCATGCATAGGTTTGTTACACAGACATACATATAGTCATGATAAACAGTAAGTACATATGTACTGCATGTAGTAAACTATTGTGACTCATAGCATAATATTAAAAACAAACTGTTAGGTAAATGCAACCTTGAATAAGCAGCAACAATATTTCATTATTTATTTAATAAAAGCTACGCAAAAATGAAGAAGCAGTATATGAAAAACTAAGTACACCCCATGATTAAGTAGTGTGTAGAACCACCTTTAGTAATATCCCTTCTATTCTACCACATTGTTATTTTATAATAATTTCATACATGTGACATAACAGTAACACCTTTTACATGATTAAGAAGTCAGTAATAAACTGTGTTAATATCACATTAACATTATTCATATAGGTTTACTACATTGCTGCAGGTTTGCACAAGGGCTAAGACTGAGGCAAGTGGACTTAATTGAAGAGGGAGTCTGTGGAAGCAGCCGCACTTTGTCCAAGATGTCCAAGACACTAAGGAGGGTGTGTGTGCAAGCAGACCTGAAGAGGACGGGAAAAATGAGAATAGGTGGAAGACATGGTTTTGTTGTCATTTATGAAAGCAAGTTTTGTCACAAGAGAAAAGTAAAGATATGAATTTATTTAAGATATTAATTGGTGAATAATGGTGATCTTAAAAAAAGGTCCATCTGTATCTATGAAATTGTTGTTCAGACAACTGCAAATAAATCATGCCTTAACACTGTCCTCTTTCCAAAAACTTCTAATTTTTCAGTATGCACGCGGGCGATTTGGTGCTACTTGGCGCAGGAGAGGCTGGGATTTTGGATTGTTGGAAGTCAATCAATGGAGAAGGAGGCCTGTGTTGAAATTTGTTCGCCGACGAAATTCTGAAAGACTACTTCCTATTATACAGCGATATGTTAGACCTGCAAGTACAATTTTGAGTGACTCTTGGCGTTCCTACTGCAGACTGAGGCAACATGGGTATATACACTACCAAGTCAATCACCAGAGGTTTTTTGTTCACCCTGCTACAGGAGCACATACCCAGCATATAGAAAGGTCCTGGAGAACCTTTAAGCAAAAGGTGTACTGTTTCAGAGGCAACATGACTGAGAAGTCACTGAGAGAGATCCTACATTTTATTGAGTGGAACTACTGGCTGGGTAGACAACACAGAAATGGACCCCTTAGTCGCCTTTTCAAGGACATAAGAGCCATATATCCAGTACAATAACATCACCCCTGTGGCTGGAGCCTTTTTGCATGGAGTTTGTATGTTATGTCCAGATCTGTGTGGGCTCTCTCTGGCTTCCTCCCACAGTCATGCATGGGGTTAGATAAATTGGTGATTCTAAATTAGCTCTAGGTCTGACTGTGTAAATTGACCCTAGTTGTAAAAGTGAATAGTTCATCTCGGCATTAGCCCGATGACAGACTGGTGACCTGTCCAATGTGTAGTCCATCTCCCGCAAATGACAGCTGAGACAGGGTCCAGCTCCCCTGGAAAAAATGCATAGATGGATGGCATTTTGTTTTTGTGTATTGGACATTTAAAATATGTATTCCATTGTCATCCAGATATAAAATGTGCTGTGACAGAGGATCTTCTACACTCCTATGCAATTTCAAAAACTATTTTAAATAGACCTCTTAGCTATGCTTAATATTGTGATCCTCAAACAAATACAATGCATTGTTATTTTCCAGCAAGCTTTTAATGAATGTTTTATGCATGTTTATTTTTTTAAATATAATACTTAATGTTTTTCAAACAGGTAGTTTAGCATTTTCCATACGTGTTTCCAGTTCATCATCAGAACTCTTGACTTTTGTTTTATTCAGTGATCAACTTGGCAATAAATACAGTCAGTTTACAAGCCTGATTCTTGCTTATTACACAGAACCTGCCACCATTATTTCCAGATAATGCTCACACTTTTTGTAGTTTGCTTTAATAGATTATTACATAGAAACAGTTGGTTTTGCATTTTGCAGCTCTGATTCCTGCTTATTACAAAGAAATTACCATAAATATTTCCATTTAATAAGCCAAAGCATTAAGCATAATATTTAGGCTATTAAGCAAAGCAGAAAGCTGAGAACCTAAGGTATAATTAATTCAAGCCTTATAACATGGTAATACCATCCTATTATGTTAAAACATTAGCCAATATTACTTCGTAATTTTGTGTTTATTACAATTTATTAAAAATTATGAAAAGTTAAATGCATAAACATTACTTCCTTATTGCTATCTCCATACAATATTTTTACCACATTTTTAAGCTACTATTACTAAAGGGTTTCGCCTCATGGGCATATCTCTGTTTCCACAGCATTACCATCAGTTTTGGGGGCCGTACGATCCATTTACATAAATTTCAGTGCAATATTACTCAATTGTAACCGCTGTTGTTGCCAGCAGTATTACTTGATATTAGCTGGTAATTACCTTGATAATTGGATGTAATGTCCTGTATATTACCCCATTATTACCTTTTTCCAGCTTGTTACTCCATTATTACCCACTTATTACCACATTATTACCGAGCTGTAATAGAAAGTGCTACCAAAATTTTAATTGTAAGCAATGTAAAAATGCTTGAAATGACTAAAAGAAAAAAAGTAAGTCTAACCTCTAGATCTCTGTTAGTATTTAATAAGTGATCAACATATTGATTTGTTCTACCTTACAGAAACCTGGTTACAGTAGGACAAATATGTTAGTTTGGATGAATCAACATCTGCAAGTCATACTTACTGTCAGAATCCATAAACCACAGGCCAAGGAGGAAGAGTGACTTTTCCAATTAGGGTGGAAAAGTCTCCTGTCCTATGATGAATTTATATCTAATTTCTCAAATTTTTTTTTGTCTGATTTAGTGTTCACTTCAGCTAAAATAATTATTGTAAGTGATTTTAACATTGCTGTAGAAAATTGGAAATAACCACCACATTCATTTTTTTATTAAACACAATTGGCTTCTCTCAAATTCTAATTTTCATTTTACAATAATAGATTACACAGCACTGGACAATAAATTTCATTACAGTAGATGGCTTTCTGTAAGTGCTGTAACTACGTTTAAGGAAATTAAACATTAAGTGCTTGCTCAAAGGTTGTTGGGGTTTCTTTCTTGCTCATATTGTAGGGTCATAACCTTACAACGTAAAGTGCCTTGAAGCAATAATTGTTTTGAATTGGCACTATATAAATAAAAATGGAATTTAACTGGACTTCTATGATTAATTAAACAATGAATGAATTGCTCTGGATTAATTGAACAATGAGCAACAAGCAGTTTTGTGGCAGGTGAGATCTGTTCCCTGTTACGGCCCTAGCAGGGCCAGCTGAGGCTTTCTGACTCACTGGATGTGGCTTGCTCTCTCCAGCCTTGGGTGCCACCCCTTTTGGAACAGCTGACTCAACTCAGCAATCAAGCTGGGGTACTTTAAGGCCAGAGAGAGTAGAGCTGCAGGCCAGTGATTGCCAGAGAGTGCTTTGTGTAACAGCTTGTGAACTGGGAGTTGTGGCCGTTTACTACTGCTTAGTGGAGAGGAGGGCGTTTTGCGAGCGAGGCTTCTTCCCACATTCTGTTGATTTGGTGATTAACCCCTGTGTTTTGTTTTTCCTTTTTCCCTTGTTTTTTTTTTTTTTTTGAAGGTCATAGCAGCTTGTCCATCTCTTTTTGTTAAATCTGTAATAAAAAGTCAACCTGGTCACTTTTTGTTACTTCACCAAACCCCCTAGACCAGGGATCCCTGTTCCAACACCCCTGATTCAAATGGCTGAATTACCTCCTCAGTATGCAGTCTCCAGAGTTCTGCTAATGACTTCGATATTTGACTCAGCTCTCAAAGCACTTCTAAAACATGTTTACATTTACCCATGCACACCCATTCATACAAGCACTTCCTACTGATTAACTAAGCTAAGTGTTTTAATTATCTAACATTCACACATTGGAGAGCAACTTGGGGTTAAGTATCTTGCCTAAGGATACATTAGCATGCATCCTGGAGTAGCCAGAATCGAACCGCTGACCCACTCTACCTCCTGAGCTACAGCCACCCCAACTCAATTGTATTGGATCAGGGACACATCTAAAACCTGCAGGACACCGAAACTCGAGGCCTTGATTTGAGGATCCCTGCCCTAGACTCTTTGGGGAAACGTAACATCCCCTACAATGGACAAATTAAGCAGATAAAAGATCTTATGTTGACTTTAAATTGCACTCTCAGTATGAGGACCAAACACATTTTTCTATATAATGTCCCATTTTCAAGGATTCAAAAGAAATTGGACAAACTTAGATAATTTTAAACACAAGGACTGTTTTTAAAAGTTGGATGAAAAGCCTTTGGGTCCAACAACCATATGAAGTGTAGAATACACAGACATCACCACATGCTATATTTCCTTCACTGAGATACATTATTGTAGCTACATTCAGTTGCTGCTCAACAACCATCAGAGAGAGAGCAAAAACCTTAAGAGTGGCCAAATTAACAATCTGGTAAATTCTTAAAAATAAGGAAAGCAATGGCCAGCTCAGAAAGACCTAAAGGTCTGGAAAACCACATAAGTGGCCTATCACAAATTAGTTCCTTGGTTAGGAAAAAACCTTGCACAACATCTATCCAAGTCAAGAACATTCTGGAGGATGTAGATATACCAATGTCAGTGTCTGTAATTAAGAGACAACTTCATATATTGTTAACCTCATAGCATATGGCTTAAGTCATATTTTGTTGAAACAAAACACGCACATCCAAAAATTAACCAGGGTGCTGGATCCAAGAAAAAATCAATAAACAAAAAAGAGGAAGTCCGCACACTAAAGAGCTCCTTGGAAAATTTTAATTCATCATAACATTAAAACAGTGACATTTCGGGCCGTAGCACCCTTCTTCAGACTTAACAAGGTAATGCTACACACCTGTTTGAATAACTACTTGTCACCAAGGAAGCTGAGTGACAGGTGCCGTTCAGTGTCCAAGAAAAAATAGGACAAAAAGAACACTAACAATCATGGATGTACCAGAATAGTCAATATCACATAAATAAGATACAAATAGAAAAGACCATTCTTAAAAACCTCACATAAGTATAGCATGCCAAAAACGTCTAAGAATACACAACGTTACAACAATCGTCATCACAATATAAGAATACAAGAAAAATACGAGTAAGTAGAAGTACACATTAAAAAATTCATCTCAGATCAGCAACAACAAAGGTCCCACAGTACGGTGTCATATATACTCATGATATTGTTTAACATCGTCCATATAAAACTGGAAACAACAGTGAAGTTTTCTGTACAGAGACTGAAAACATTACACTAACACATATGTACTAGAAGTGGCAACTGACAAAGAGGGCAATTATAAAAAGGGTCTTAGGTCAAATTCTTCATTAAGCTCGAACGGAGGAAGGGTATTGAGTGTAAATATCCAATATGCTTATCTTTTAGTAGGAAGGCATTAATATCACCTCTGCATGGTGATAGAGTGACAGTTTCTATGCCAAAAAACTGCAAGGAAGAAACAGTATGTGCGGCCTCTGTAAAATGCAGTGCTACTGAACTTTTGGTGTTATGGTTGCGGATATTAGACCGATGCTCTGATATACAAGTTTTTCAGTGGTCGAGTGGTCTTGCCGACATACGCCAGACCACACGGACATTTCAACATATAAATGACATTATTGGTTTCACATGTAATGTTACCCATTATAGTAAAGAGCTTACCTGACCGTGGATGACGGAAAATGGTCATATGACGTGTAAATTGCATTGAGTGCAGTGTCCGCACTGGGTAATTACCGGTGTGGACACTGCACTCAAGACTCAATGAAGGTATATCAGTGTGGTCATGTTCAGTCTTAGGGCTAGAAAGATGAGATTTAACCAGATAATTTATGAGATTGGGAGGTCTCTTGTAGACAAATCTAGGTAAAGAATGTAGAGATTTGAGAGAAGGATCAGAAATAATAATGTGCCAGTGTTTGTGTATGATGTTTTTTCAACTGGGTCGAATAAGGGGAATACTGAATAATGCAATTAATACTTTTGCTTACCTTTTTAGCTTTGGTAGAATGTAAACAATCAAGTTGAGACAAATGAGAAATCCACTCATGTTTATACTGACGTGCTTTAAAATGGTTCTCTAAAATGTCTGACTGTAAGTGAAACTTTTCATTAGAACTGCAAATGCGGCAAATGCAATTGAATTGAGTTACAGGTAAGCTCTTTTTTAAAGACAGGGGATGGAAGGATAATCCATGCAGGATTGTATTCTTATCTGTGCTCTTACAAAATAAATCAGTTTCCAGTCAGTTGCCACTCCTGAGTAGACTGATGTCAAAAAAAATGTATCAATTGAGCATCGTATTCCATTGTAAACTTAAGATTGTAAGTATTATGGCTTGTCCATTGCAACCCAGTCCATGGCCAAACACGTGAAACTCTCAATGCACTGTTCTTGAGGTAGAGTAATCTGAAAGCCATATAAAGTTTGCAGATAGTGATTGACTGCAGAAAGTTCATGACCTCTGCACATTATGTGCCTCAGCAACCACTTTGTGCCTGAGTTTCTGTCATTCCCAGTCGCTTCCACTTTGTTATAATACTACTAACAGTTGACTGTAGAATATTTAGTGGCAATGAAATTTCACAGATGGACTTATTGCACTAGTGGTATCTTATGGTAACTGGAATTCACTGAGGTCCTGTGAGCAACCCATTCTTTCACAAATATTTGTAGAAACAGTCTTCATGCCTAGGTGCTGAATTCAATGATTTGGATGAGTGAGTGAATACTTTTGGCAATATAGTGTGGTAGGATGCTTTCTGAAGCATACTGGGCTAAAGTCTCTCCCAAGTTTCAGCCAAATGCTGCAAACCTGATCATGGATAATGACCCAGTGTTCTGCAAAAACAATCCAAGAGGCAAAGGAGTGGGCTATTCTTCAGTGGCCAAGTCAGTCACCTGATCTCAAACCTGACAGAACATTATTTTCAGTTATTGAAAACAAAACCGAAGTCATAAAGCATCTCAGTGAAAGAAATGCAGCATTTAATGTCTATTTACACTTGAAAGGGTTGTTCATACCAAAGGATTTTCATCCAAGTATTAAAATGAGTTCTAATATTTAAAATTATGTTGGTTTGGCCATTCTCTTTTGAGTCCTTGAAAATGGACCAAAATGGATAAAAATATGTATGAAAATATCTGTAATTAAATAACTGTAAACCATTTGAGTTGAAGCTGAAAGTCTTGATTATTTAATGTAAAAGCCTCTGTGGGGGTATACATAGGAAAAACTACAAAACACCACAGGTCATAATAAGTAATATGAAACAGAATAAATGGTTGATTGTGTGTTTAATATTGCAATTAATCACAATTGTACTGACAGTCCTCAGTTTAACTTAAAGCTTTAGTTATTAGTTGTTAGTTATCAGTATCAGCTGTTATTACTCCCACAGACATGGCTAATAGGGAACCTCTTCACTTGTCATTGCTGTCAGGTCATTCACATTTAGGTGAAATATCGTAGAACATCAGACCAAACAAAAGACCTAATGCAAAAAGAACTTATTTAACATACTCTTACAGTGAGCTGACTCTTTATGGCTGTTTGTCAGGAAGCAGGTGCACCATTTTTGATCACTACCTCTTCTGATATTAGGGGTTGTTTAAGGGAAAGGGCTCCATGGGGACTAGCAGAACTGATTGCTGTATGTTTATATCAGTTTCTGCTGGAGGGAAACATGAGCAGAAATCTTTAAGAGACAGAGAGGGTCCACATAGATCTCCAGGGCCACTTCTCAACCATTTCTGGATGGTCTGTAATACACTATGCTCTGCTCAGAGTCCTGCATGTCTTGTTTATCCAGCCAATCCCTGGTGAGCTGGTATTACAGTCCATTTCTATAACAACTTGTGTGTGTGTGTGTGTGTGTGTGTTTCCTCCTTTTCCCCCTGCTTAACAGCATTTCAAAGTATTAAAATAGCTTGTGACTCAAAAGCAACTCATGTCATCATGCGTTGTCACAAAGGTTTGTCACTTTGTTAAACTTTCACATGATTCACTTGACTAAAAACATTTGACATAGTTTTTGAAAAGGCAAACAACAAAACCCACAAAAAATCAGAAAATGGTTGGCCCACCATGTCACTGCCAGTTAATCAGTGAGACACAAAGCCGTATCATCAAAGCAGATTTCTCCACCTATCACTGACTGCATTCTGCCAACCCTGCCTTCAAGTACTTAAAGCTGATTTTAGCTACACCAAGCTGGGTGATAAAAGTATTTTGCAATTTGCACATTACAAATCGATTCTGTTACTTGTGGGACTCTCTGATTCTTATATTTTGCTTTTCTACTCTGCATTAAGCACTCAAAGCACCTTATACAACATCTCTCATACACCCATTCACACACATTCATACAAGCACTTCTTTCTATGGCTAAGTACTCTCTATCTATCATTCACATACCAATCAACACATCGGAGAACAACTTGAGATTCAGCATCTTGCCCAAGGATACTTTGGCATGCAGACTGGAGCAGCCAGGAATTGAACCACCAACCTGCTCTAGGTGACCTGCTCTACCTCCAGAGATAAGATAAGTTGACTCACATCACCATTGAAGAATTTTCCATTTGTGTGACTTAAAAAATTCTTTACTTTGGGTCATTTGATTTAAGTGCTGTCTCATTAGTTTTGCATCCTTAAGCTGAATCTGAGAAGAGCGTTCAACTGGCAGTCAGACATCTTGTGCGTTAACATTGTCTCCACCATGTTTGGCATATGTGTGATATGCAGGACATCATTTGTAGATGTACTATTCAGCTAATTGTAAATATTTGTCTAGAATGATTGTTTTTCAACACAAATTACAATTCATGCAGAGGACTTTTTTGGGCTGTCACCTACAGACTCACTTGAGCCTCGTTGTTGTTCAGACAAACCAGTGGTTCTGTGAGCATTCAGTTCCTCCTCCTCAGCTCTCCAGCTATTGTTTTGGCATCTTGCCACTGTTTGTTTGTGTTTGCCCAATGTTGGTTCCGCTGGGCCGCCTTTCCTCTATTGTGTCATGACCAAATGTCTAAGTGAGAGCTAACGGAAGGCCTCATGGGGCCAATGAATGCATATATGTGTGTGAGTTTGAGAGAGAGAGCGAGAGAGAAAGAGAGTATTGTTCTTTAACAAGGTGTTTGTTTGTGTACATATCTTGAAACAATGTGTATCTATGCACAACTTTTGTCAGTATATAACTTTGCATACATATACATATATGCCTTCGCGTGCATGTGTGTCTTTGAGCACAGGGTTCCCCTGGGTTACAGTGAACAGCTTAGAGCACTGAAAACACAGTGTGGCAGATAAATAAATCCCCACTCACGCAAACATGAACACCAGGCCCTGTCTACAAACTAACCGGGTGAAACATAGCCACCGTGGCCTAAAAGGGTGTGTGTGTGTGTGTGTGTGTGTGTGTGTGTGTGTGTGTGTGTGTGTGTGTGTGTGTGTGTATGTGTGTGTGTGTGTGTGATGGGAGCTTACAGCAGCAGAACACACAGACTCTGATAGGAGGCTGTACAGTCTCATTGAATTTAATTACAGTTCAGTCCTTCATATACTTCATAACACAGACACACACAAACACACATACATACAAACAAAGTTCACACATCATTTCCCAGCACTCACAGAAGTTTAACCAGTTGGCATGGACAAAAACCTTCAGAACACATCAGTTCAGCTAAAGGAAAATAATAATGACTCTCTGAGATAACTTCACATCAGACTTAGACTGCAGGCTGTGGTGTACATAACTTGCTCCCAGTTTGCTGGGGGGTTGTGGCTCAGATGGTAGATTTGGTTGCACCGGTCAGGAGGTTGCTCCTCCAGTCCGAATGATGGAGTAACCTTGGGCAAAATACTGAACCCAGAGATGACCCTGTTGCACCCATTAGAATGTGTCAATACAAAAGCTTAGTATGAATAAAAAAAGCTTAGTATGAATACAGAAGCTCAGTATGAATAACAAAAGTGTTGTATGAATGTGTGTAACTGGGTGAATAGACTTGTTGTACAATGTCCTTTGAATGCTTAACTTGAACAGAAATGTGGTATATACTGGAAGTACTGGTCTATTTACCATCCACCAAAAAATAACTATGACTATCCAAAAAGTTCAGTTTTTTAAATGCTAACAATAAGACAAGAATCAAGTAATCAGATTTTACTGGATACTCTTTTTGTACAAAGCTTTTATCAGTTTAGTCAGGGTGTAACTTTCATTAAGTTGAAGGTCTGTGCCTTGATTATTATTAAATGGACTGGAAGTTGAAGCTAATTTTGCTTAAATTATGTGCTTACTTGTAGATTTCATTCAGTGGTTTTGAGTATTACAGTTTTTCTGGAACACTTTGGTGCAATTCTCATGTCAGGACCATCATTCTCACCACTCTTAATGCAGTTCTGAAAACAGTTAAGGCAATGATCATAACACAGATTAATCTGTGAAAAATGCACTAAAACAGTCCAAACCTATTTCACATTTGTCAAAACACACAAAGTCATTTAATGATTTCAACTCTGGGATGAGTGAATCAAAATCTCTCACAACCATTTTAAGACTTTTATCAAAACCTTTCTGACCTTGGAAAGAGTACTGCAAAAAATATGGGCCTACTGTGGAGTAAAGCATAGAGTTCAGATACAAAAATTAAATGTGAAGGATTTAAGTGATACTTTACAAAATTGCTGAAATCCAAAAAAGTAAAATGATACTAGTGAAACTATATGAATCAGAAAACAAAGAAATTAGAGAGCACCAATTACTGCATAGTCCAGTGAAGTCACGCACCTGTTCAACTGCTGGTTAATGTAATCATGGGTCTAATTATGGGTCTATCTAATCATGGGTCAGCAATTCAGCACGTAGGCATGTAGACATGGTGAAGATAGCCTGGTCAAGTTCAAACAGAGGATCAGGAAGAAAGGTGACTGAAAGTGGTATGGTTGTTGGTCTGAGTGTTTCAGAAACTGCTGAACTACTGGGATTGTTCCACATAACCACCTCTAGGGTTTACAGAGAATTCACACCACATTTGCATGCAGTGGAACGAAATACTGTCCTCAGGTCTCAGTGCTGCCCATATAATAGTTATGACAGTTTTTCAAGTATTTTAAAGAAGACTAAATATAAATATAATGTAACAATAATCTAAAAAGAAAATATATACATACACGTATGTGTATGTATATATGAATGCATATATGTGGAGTAAAGGCAAAGGTAGTGACACATGGTGCAACAGCAGTGACTTGTGCAAGTGACACTGCTGTCATTTTGCATGCTCTTCCTCTGGAGGTGTAAATGTCTGTGGTGGTGGAGAAGCTGACTCCAACAGTCCTCTGTGCAGCTTTCACCACTAGAGCTTTCTTCTCTGCTGCAGAGCAGCTGACATGCTACACAGTGATGCAGGAGCCCAGGATGCTCTCCACCAAATATCTGTAAAATGAGGAGAGGACTGAGGTTCTGAGTCCAGCGTGCCCCAGCCTCCTGAGGTAGTAGTAGTGCTAGCGTGCCTTCCTGACCAGACTTGAAGTGCTGTTGCCCCAAAGATCCTCCCATCCTTAAATATAGTATAAAACACATAGTTCTGCAAAAAAACAAAAAACAAACCCAACCATGTTTTTCCTCATCTCTATATGAAATGGATTCTTGGCCAAAAATATTTTAATGCCAAGATGGTTAAATTGACAGATATTGTTATATACCCCAAAACTAAAAAAGAACTCAAGTGCAGCCTGTCTGCATGGGGGGTTAACCCACTAAAACTGATGTAGATTAATAACACAAGGCCTGAGAGCTTTCAGAATAGGCATGTATGTAGTCAGGATTATTTTGCTCTACCAACTAGAAAAAACTGGATGGGAATATCTTACAGTATGGGGTAGATGGAGACCTTGGTACACATATCTAAAATAGGCGAACATGGAAAAAAAATATATCTATGCAAAATGTTTTCATTTACTTTATAATTGCTTTGCCAAGGTTTGTCATAGAAACACATATGATGGCTTGTTGGAAAGATGAGGTTGTGCTGAATCCATCAATACCAAATATGTAAATGTGGCCTGCATAATCAGGGTGTTAAGTCACTTAATGTATGAAGTGCCCAATAGAAAAGTATTGAGAAAATTGAGTCTCCAGTCCCAAGCTTTATTATGCTGCATGTATTGTCATATAACACAGTAGGCTTGTTGAATTAATGTGCTTGTTTTCTAAATCCAGCAATTCCAAATATGTAAATACTATAATATATATAATATACTAGACTATACTGGTAAAATCACCAGAGATGAGTGAGTAGGACAGGAAACCACAAGATAGGATAACAGCTTGGCCTTGATGGGTCTTTTTTAATAAAACTATAACTTAACTACACACAGTATAAATCAGGAGCAGAAGTCCACGCATGTCAAGCCCACTGCATTTGCTGATCTCACTGCAGTTGCCATCCTTACAGTACAGTGTGTGAGGTCACAGACCTCACACACTGGGGCATTGTCACTTTGGGGGGCATTGTCACTAGCCTATATAGGCATGGCATGAGCAACAAACAAATAGATCAAAGCCTGTGCATAAAAAATATCAACTCATGGAAACGCATGGTTAGGTTTAGTTCTACCTCCGGTAGGGGTATCTCGAAAACTAAAGCACTTTTTGGCAGTTTGTTACTAGGCTAATATGTTTGTTTATTTGGTTATTGATTTCTGCACTGTTTTACTGTATTCTTAAAAATGTTAATATTCCATAAACATTACCTTTTGCATATTGACTCACAGGCTATTTTTTGGCTGTCAATCAATTTGCTCTTTTTTGACTTATCGTCCATATTTATATTTTATGATAATGTATAGTTTTTCTATCATATAATATTACCATATAATAATATTATCATATAATAATTACGTGCACATGCTTATATGGATGTTTTTCTTTGTTGGGTTGATAAGCATTGATGATCACATGATCTGATGTGGACGTGTGTATATGTTCGCTGTCATCTATGTCTGATAAAGGGCAGCTGTGCCCAAAATATCACATCGTGGTATTGTATTACAATATTTCTGAATTGCTAAAACTCTAAACCCCATTCCTTTAACAAATCTACAGAGGCCTAAACGAATTTCTCCAATCACCCACTCTAATGGCCAAACCACTGACACATTTGAGGCACTCAGACACACTCCACACCTGTGTTGCAAAACCGTAAACACTGGCTAGATGGGATGACCATGAGGGAAGCAGGACAAAGGGTCCAACCCAATCTGAGCAGATTCTCTGTGGCAGCATCATCAGGACATTCACTGTTCCATGCTGTACAGCATTTGACACACAGTCTGCCACACTGCAAGTACTGTGATGTTCATTATAATGCAATGTCCACTGGCAATATACATTCGTGCACTCCCCCTTTCCCAGAATTGAACAACAACCACATGCAGGTGGCAGCAGCACCCTTTTCATGCAACATGTGGAAGTCCTTGGCCAGCGGGGTGACAATGTCACCCTCTGTGCAGCCATTGGTAACTGGGGGGTCCGCCACTGTCATGCTAACCTGGGGCCATACAACACCAGACACCTCCTTACATTCCTGTGTGTTCTACAAGATCGCATGGCTGTGCGTGAACAGCTGGATCAGCAAGCAGTGCCTCCTGTATACGTCATAGTTTGGGACAATGAACTTTCACCAGCAGCACTACATGAACAACCAGCACTACATGAACGTGTTTTATCCACCTTACAGCCTCTTCCTCAATCCGTTAGAGGGATTTTCTCTGCGTGGAGGTGGAAGTTGTTCAACCGACAGCCCTACACCAGGGAGAATATACTGGAGGGAATGGAACACGCATGTGATGATGTTACTGTGGCGTCCTGTCAAGAATGGATTCTGCACACAAGGGGGGTTTCCCTTTTTTGCCTGTGTACTCCAAAAGTCCTTTAATCATTTCCATTTTTAGCAGCAAATTTTTTTCAAACTTTACTGATAATATATGCATACTTAGACTTACAGTTTTTCTCAATTGTTTACACACAAATACTGGTACTTGAGACACAATGACCACAACATGTAACTCATGCACCACCCCCCTTAACCAATTCTACTAAACTACAAGCACAATTCCTGCTTTACACTGAAATTGCAGTTCTAAAACATACTTTTTTTAAAACACTAAACACAATGTTCTGCATTTGGCACAATTTTCATGAAGAAAATCTCTTGTTTTCACAAGGAACACACTGTCATTCAAAATTCTAAGTTAATTGCCCTACTATGCACACTGACTCATCACATGGGAAAACAAATGTCACACGGCTGTAGAATTAGCAATCAGAGCCTTAGCATAAAAGGGCAACAGGTGAGCTCTTCTGTTTTGGAGCAATGCCAACAATGGAAACAGGCAGAGCCAGAGGAGTGAGAGTAAGACGAGGAGGACATTGCACACCAGTTCATCTTCATTGATGAGGTTGGATTCAACTTCACAAAAAGACAAAGGAGGGGAAGGAAAATCATCGGCCATCACAATGTGTGCAGCGATTACCCAACACAGCTACCCTTGGCCCCTACAACACTGCCCCTCTGATCACATTCCTGGACACCCTACACAACACACTCATTCCACCAGATCAGACAGACGGCCCAAAGCAGCTCAGGTACGTTCTCATTTGGGACAACGTACGTTTCCACTGGGCAGCTCTGGGTCATAGCTGGTTCACTGCCCACCCACGCTTTTCAGTTGTTTAGCTCCCTCCATATTCTCCATTCCTCAATCCTATTGAGGAATTTTTTTCTGCCTGGAGATGGAAAGTGTGTGACCAAATCCACAAAGTGTTTACCCCTTCTCCAAGCTATAGAAGATGCATGTGGATGCATGTGTTTTTTTTTTTTTACTGTAACTGTATACAGTAAATTCTTTTTTGTATGTAGACCACTGTATGGGCACCTTTTGTGTAGGGTGGGATGTACATTGTGTACATTGTTTTTGTGGAGAAAATAAAATATATTTGTCACCGTGTATTTGTGTGTTCAGAGTATAAAAACAATATTCTAAAATATATTGCAACGCACTTATGTATCTACTGTCTGTAGTAAGTTTAACTGAACAAAAAAGGCCTAAGTCACTATAATGAATGGAGCAGAAATGTTTTCCATTCATCATAGTGTTTTACATTGAGCACATCAGTGTTAAACTGGTTCTTATCAGTGTAGATTCATATGATGGTTTGTGTGTCATCTGAAAACAAACTATAATTTTAAGAAGAGATAACATTGTTTTGAATATAGTTTCATCTTGCAAGAGAATTGAAGGGTTTTGCCCATAGTGTGCGTGTTTTTTTTTTTTTTTGATTTGTGTGTAGAGACATTATATGATAGGAATTGTCCTATACGGCGCTGCAGTGGTGGTCAAAAACAAACAGTCCGTGGATCACCAAAGTCTAAAAAATGCCTGTAAAAAGAAAAAAATTTTATAAAAGATAGAACAGTAGAGAAAGAGAGGAAATATAAATTACATAAAAATAAACTAACTAATATTACAAGGATTTGTAAAAAAAAAACAATATTAAAATAAAACATTAGAGAAAAATTAAAGCAAAATGAAAGGAATTTAATGTTTTACTGTGTTAAACAGTATTATTAGAAATAGCTCACGTAATGAAGCTTATCCTAACATTTCGTAAAAAAAAAAAAAAAAAAAAAATGAGAGAATCATAAAAGATATGAAAGATAGTGATTTTAGTTAGTGAGTTTAATATATTTTTTGGAAATGTGGGAGCAGAGTTGGCCAATAGAATAAATACCTGGGAATGAAAAGGGGTTGGGGGAAGTCTAAGGGAAAGAAATCCTCATTCTATCTTATTGGGAGCAGCAGAAAGAAAAGAAACCATAGAAATTGTTAAAAAAAAAATGTAAAAAAAAAAATCAACTGACTGGACATATGACAATAGTAAAAACAACTATTGAAGAAACTGAAAAACTACCAACACGTATCTGTAACCTCTCTTTTCAAACTGGTACATTTCCAAAACAAATGAAAATAGTGAAAGTAATACCTTTATATAAATCAGGTGACAGACGCCATTTTACAAATTACACTCCTGTTTCTCTGCTCTCTCAATTCTCCAGGATACTGGAAAAAGTCTTTACAGACAGATTAGATGACTTCATTGAGAAACACAAATTGCTCCCTTACAGCCAATATGATTCAGAACAGACAGGTCAAGATCTTTGGCATTACTAGAATTAATTGAAGAAATCTCAAGTTCTATAAACAAAAAAAAGTTATGCATCAGGAAAATTTATAGACTTAAAAATAAGCTTTTGACATCACTGATCACAACATACTATTCAACAAATTGGAAAGGTATGGTATCAGAGGGGTTCGACTGAATTAGGTGAAGAGCTATTTAAGAAACAGGCAGCAGTTCGTAGAGATAGATGAATACAAATTGGCCTGTGGAGTTCCACAGGGGTCAGTGCTAGGTTCAAAACTATTCATATTATATATAAAAAGATATGTAAAGTCTTGAACATACTGAAATTTGTACTATTTAAAAATATACTTTGTTCAGGTGACAGTTTACATCAGCTCTTAGAAACAATTTCAACAGAAATGAAGAAACTGAAAAAATGGTTCAATATTGACAAATTGTCATTAAATTTGAGTAAAACAAAAATTATGTGGTTTGGAAAACAAAACTTAACTGATCAAGTACAAGTGATGGTAGATAATGTATGTATAGAAAGCATGTATGAGTACAAATTTCTAGGTGTGACACTGAATCATTAAATCTGCTGAAAGCCTCATGTTAGTCATGTAAAAGCAAAAATAGCAAAGAGCGTCACCTTGTTAGGAAAAACAAGGCATGTTCTTAACCAGAAATCAGTGCAATGGTGTTGTGTTATATTATTATATAACATATATTATTGTGTGCAGATATAGGGTAACACATACAAAAGCACACTACAGTCGCTATGCACAATACAAAATGCAGCAATAAGGATATTTAATAATATCGCAAGTTCACAAACTCACTATTTTTAAGGTCAAACATGTTGAAATTTACTACACCCCTATTTTCTACACCTCGCCCGGGGTGGTACTTCGGGGTCCAGGCTGGCAGCATTCTGGAGTCACTGTTGGCTCTGGGGGGGGGTGTCTACTCACCCTCCCACTTCAGAGGGTGGGTGGATGTGGATGAATGTGTGTCTTTGTGCATTTGTCACAGTCTTTATCTCTGTTTGTGGGTATATATGGGTGGGTTAATGTGTGTAGATGTATGCATGTATGTATGTATGTATGTGTGCGTGCATAGATACACCTGGTTCTGGGTCTTGGGCTTGTTATGCCTTGACACCCATGCACAGAGTCAGAGAGGGCCAGGGTCTCCCTCCCTACTACTCCCAACTGGTTGCTCCTGCAGCCCCCCCGGTGTAGGTGCCTTGTGGTTCCAGAGCAGGGCCGGATGTTCTGGTGTGGATGTTGGCCTATAAAGAATCTTTAGAACTAATCGGAGCAAATATGTTTGACACAACAGTGCATTCAGATCACAATTCTGCTTGCAAAATCTGTCAGAAATGACAAAAAAAATTTTTTTAAATTTATGGATCCTGTAAAATTGAAAACTGGTCAAACACTATACAAAGCAAGAAATAATATGTTACCAGAAAACATTTTTAAAAAATATACACAGACAGAGAAGGGGTTATGAACTGAAAAAAGAGCTAAATTTAAACAAATAAATAAAAATAATAATAAAATAAGGACAACAATAATAATTTAGAAGAGATTTTGAAAACATGTACTAATATAAATCAGTTTAAAAAAATATATAAAATAACACTTATAAAGTGCTAATAATTTTTATATGGATGTACTGTATATAAAAAAAAGATAACTGATTATTATGACATACTATCATAAAGTAATACTTCTGGCTAGGAATAGTTAAAGAATTATAGATTAATTCATAAAGGTAATTTAACAAGGGACTGTGTATTATGCACATATTATGCACATATATATATTTCAGACTGTATAATCAGAACAGATATAAAGGATGAGCAAGTTAGGGGTAGGAATTAATAAGCAGTTGTAACTGATTGCATGTGAATTTGATTTTTATGTGTATGTTTATATTTATGTGCATATGTTACTTAAATGTTTGAAATAAAGATTTGATATATAGTGATATATATGGAAATACTCAGTGCATCAAGGGCAAGCTAGGCCTAATGCAGTGTAACTAAGGGATGGGTCAGGGTCCCCTGATCCAACCCTAACTATAAGCTTGACCAAAAAGGTAATTTTTAGGCTTAATCTTAAAATTCATGACTTTATACAACATTAGGCCATTTCTTCAAGACCGCATACTTCTTAATGTCACTGAGGCATGGGATGGGCGTTATATATAAAGTGTGTGGAAATTACCAAGAGTAGTCACTTACCCTATGCAGGGTTAATTGTAAGTACATAACAATGCTGAGAATCTTGAATCCCTCAGACGTACTGATAATGATTATAGTTGTATAGTTGTGCAATGTGTGTGAAAGCTACTGTGACACATGCCCGCAGTAACAGTGATTTCCTGTCAGTCTGCTGCACAACAGGATGAATCCTTGTTACTGACTGCAGGATGTCACCGTCCAGTACAAGTCCAACAGCTTCTTCACAGTAACAGTGGCCTGCACAAAAACAGAGAGAGAGAGGTGAGGAATGAAAAAAAAAGAAAAAGTAAAAAAACAAGAAAGAGGGAGGGAAAATACATAAAGAGAGAGTTTAGCGTATAAATATGACACAGAGGAGGAGAAAGACTGAGGTGAAGACACGTCATAAATGTTCAACGTGTCACTGATAAACACTCCTGGATGTACTAGTCTGAAAGGCAACCTTAAGTTCAAAGGTGCTGAGATAAGCATGATTAGACTGATTCACAAATCAAAGGAAAAAAACAGATTATATGACTGATGACGAGAAGAAGATAAGTCAGGGTTCAACCTAAACTCTTTCTCATTATGCAGAATTGATTTTAGTTTTAGTTTAATTTTCCCTTTTCTTTTTCCTGACTAAACACAATATTGATTAGCTTGCGTAGTTCTCGATATTGCTGAATTATATCCAGTTTGGTTAATCCATGCAAACACCATCAATCATCATCATCAGCAGAAGTCACCGCCTTTGAATTGAGCCATGTTAGCTAGACTCTGCTCCGACTAAGGTTAGCTAAATTTTTGCCACCTGCAGTTCCATACTTAGTAAGAACAGTGTGAGTGTGACATCAGACTGACAGAAACCTAATGTCCCAGAGGTTGGTGGATTTAGGTCAGGCAAGTGTGGGAGCCAGTCAGTGGTATCAATTTCTTCATCCACCATGAGGAACCCAGGACCCATCTCATCTGTGTGAGATCTGACAAAGAGTCTGAAGACTTCAAGCAAATACCGTATGGCAGCCAGGGTGTTGTTGCCTAGCCTGAAGAGGTCTGTATGTCCCTCCATGGATATGTCTCCCCAGACTGTCACTGACCTGCCAACAAAGCAGTCGTGCTGTATTACAGGCAAGATGAGAGCTTCGATGGTTCTTCAGACCCTTTGATGTCTGTCACATATACTCAGGGTGATCCTGCTCTCATTTATGAGAAGCACAGGGAACAAGTAGTAGACCTGCCAGTTCTGATATTACAGGCAGTGAGCACATGGCTCAGTAGAGGACATCAAGCCCTCAGGCCAACTTCACGAAGTTTGCTTCTGATTGTTCTTCTGGCAACTGCCAAACCCACACACATCCATTGGATTGCAGACAGAGAAACATGATTCATAACTCCAGAGAACATGTCTCCATTGCTCTAGAGTCCAGTGGCAGCATGCTTTACATCAGGGCCAGCAACATATGCAACTGCATAGGGCCCCATGACTACCAAGAGACCCCAAGCTAACTCAAATTTTTTATGAAACTTTTGCAGCTCTCTGCACACTGTTCCTGAGCTATTCTGAAGGCCACATGATGATTGGAGGTCTGTAGTGATAGACTTTGTAAAAAGTTTGCAACATGGGTGGCTGTAGGTCAAGAGGTAGAGCAGCTCATCTACTAATCAGAAGGTTGGTGTTTCAATCCCTCGCTGCTCAACTCTGCATGCCAAAGTGCCCTCAGGCAAGATACTGAACCCCAAGTTGCTGTCTAACACATCCACTGGAGTGTGGATGTTAGATACTTGACCATGATTCAAGATCTGTCACTGCAGAATCACAGTGTGTGCATGTTCACAAAAAACAAAGGGATGAAACAGATGGAGAAGGAGAATAGGAGAAACGCAATCCTTCCATCACCTTTAAGTATCAGTCACCTCTTTATATGCGTGTGTGTGTGATTTTGTTCAAGAAAAGGAAACTTAAATCAGCAGTTAAAGTAAATAATTAACCAGCTTTCCAATGTTTTATTAATGAGACTGACGTCCTAATTGCCCTTCGCTTTAAATGGACAGATAACACCTGAAGACAGATATAGATAGATGGAGAGTACAGGGGCAAAGGTAAAGACAGGAAGAGGGTTAAGCAACAGGGTAAAGAATATAACAAGGTCAATAGAGAGGGGAATGTGTGAAATAGAGAAAAAGAGAGTGGGAAGATGAGAAAATGAGTGGTAGAAGGTGTGAGGGATGAAAAAAGACAAGACAAAGACACGCGGAGAGAAGAAAACTTAAGTGAAAGTGAAGAGAGAAAGAGTAGGCTGAAATAAACAGAAATGGACAAGTAGATGGCAAAAGAGATTAGGAAAGGAAAAGTGATACTGTAGGGAGGACCAAACAGAAAAATGTGGAAAAAGATGACCAAATATAAGGGGGGTTAAGAGTGGCTGGAGAATGATGATAAGAGGGTGAACCAGAAAGAAAAACAGACGTGCACTGTGAATGTTAATAGAGCAGGATTTTGTGACCAGATCTCAACACAAAGTTTTTTATTGATCTATAGTGCTTTGCAGTGAAATCCCATTACTTACCTGCTTTTGGAGCGTTATTCTTTCTTGCTCAAAACAGTGCTGAAAAATAGATAATGATTGATGGGTACAGTACTCTTAAAATGTAAATAGTGAAGTGCTGAATTGTCTAATGTCAAGGTGACTGTTCAAAAGTTTGAACTAAAATAAATATCTGAATTCTTTTGACCAAAAAGAATCAATGAAACAAAGTGAAATGTATACTTTTCTTCCTCTTCCACTCAGTGTGTCTGTATCTAATGATTCAAAGGCCCTGTTAACTGCAAGAGTCTGTATGAGGTAGCAGCAGGCCTTTTAGCGGTATCTACATGTTATTGGATTAAGCTCATGTTGACTACATTAACACCTAACAGTAACATCTCTACACAGCAAAACACACCACCCTATCAGCTTCTCACTCACTCACTATGTGTCCGTGTGTGTGTTTGTTCATGATAAACACTTAAGGTCAATCATCAGTAGCTGTAATCTGACAGATCAGTCCCTCTTCTTTTTGGTGTGGTTTTTTTCAACAGAGAAAAACTCAGCAGATCATGTGGGTAAGTGTAACATGAGCCGTGAACCTGTAACAGGAGAAAGTCTGAAGCTGGATTTATGGTCTGAGTATAATCCACATAATGAAAAACACTTTTTTTTTCTCATTTTGCTATCATTTCATGTGTCTTTCCCAAAGCTAGAAAATAATTCAGATTAAATAATTTCAAACAAAAGATTATGGCCTCACTTACCTTCATGCTTCTGGGTGTTTTTCATGTGCTGCTGTCAGAGAGGAATGCGTGCGTGCATCTCTTTGGGTCTTGTTAAGCAGGCAGAAGTAACCTATGCACTTTAGACACAGCTATGGACTTTGAAGACAAGCATTTTAATCTTTATGGCCAAGGGCAGAGCAGGAACATTACCAGAGATATAAGGAGGTGTTGTAAGAGCTGAAAGATACAGAACAGCTTTTTGATTCTGCTCAGAGAACCAGCAAGTGTCAGCAAATGACATGTACGCAATTTTTTTTTTGCAGCTTTTGTTGTCTTTAGCCTGTGGTCATGTTACAGCGAAAGATGCTTGTCATCATCATTATCAGTTCATGACAATGTGGAGTACGAGAGCAGGAGACCCAGTAGTCACATGATGGAAAAAAGAAAAAAAGAATAATAATACAAAACTTTTCAAATTCAATACAAACCTTTCAGTGTTTCCATACTGTCCAGCAACAATGCCTTCACTCTGACAGTTCTTCAACAATCCTGAAGGTTCACTGACAGGTGAAAACTGCAATAGTTAATTTTACTGGTTACTTAACCCTTAATATGAGTTACTTTTCAACAAAAAGTGATTGGCATGAATCATGACTCAATCATAACACATTTCAGAGGACCATAGAAGAAGGATTATAGACACACAAAGCCAGAAAATTCTACAAAAGCATTTTTAAAGGCCTTATTGTTCATCATTCTGCAATACAATAATGTCTGCAAATGGAGGACATTCAGAAGTGTTGCTGCTGTCCACAGGAGAGAGTTTAGCAAAGATCCTACAAAGTCCAATCCTAAATGTTGAAAAAGGTTTGTTCATGTGCCCATTTAAGAACAAAAAATCACAAAATGTTAATGGATGGAAACTACTTGCTCTGCAAACACTAGGTTTGTTAAGGATCATTTGGATGTTCCACAACATTTCTGGTACACAAAAAGTCTGCACATGCTGTACACAACAATGCTATCATCTTTGTTATTGTCTTAGTATAAACATATAAAAGTATAAACAAAGTATAAACAGTATAAACTAAAGGCAGAAAAAAAACAAATCTCTCAATAGCAGGCAGCAGATTTGTTAACTCCCTGAGTTGTACCAATACAGTCTTAGTTTGTACTTGTAATCTGAAGCTTTAGCTTGATGTTTGGTGAATCATAGTAAGTTAGATTATTGCCTCTGTCAAGGAGGTCATGTTTTTGGTAGCAACTGCATGTGTGCATGTCATTCTGTCTGTAAACATGATAACTTGGGGTATAGAGTCAGGTTGTGTTAGCAGTCCATTAAAATGTGCCTTCTATCAACCAAGGTCAACTAAATGATTTTTGGCCAAAAATTGACAAGATGCCTTATAAGTTAGTTATATGAGGTGATGTATAATGTCAAAATATTGTCAAAAGATTTGAAATATCATGTCACGTTTTACCTCTGACCTCTCCTTCAAGGTCAAAAGGTTGATCTGAAGGTCAAAGTGATGATAATGCTATATAGAGCTACTGTTTTTTTCCTGCCATTGTTTGTATTGACAACATAAAGGCATTAATGGAATGGATATGTGGGGATTCTAAAGGTCACATTACTGTCAATCTCTGACTTTGTCTTCAAGGTCAAATGAGGTCAAACTTTCATTATCTTTCTAACATCACTTTTTATCTTTAAAACTATACTTAAAAATTCTACTGCCTTTGTTTGTATTGCCAACATTTAGGAAATGATATTGTCTATGGGTATTCTAAATATCACATTATAGTTTGTATCCAAATATTGGACCTCTGATCTCACTTTTACCTTTTTCAGCTGCGTTTCTTTCAAGTTGCCCCCAAAATGTGTTACATCTTTAAAGAAAGTGCTTTCAAGAAAAAGAGAATTAGCTGCATGATCAGTTAGAAATATACTGTAGCATATTATTATATAATAAGCTCAAGTTATTTATATCCAATTATTTACAAATCAAGGCCTGTTATTCCATTACTTACTCTTCCACAATGTTTGTATACAAGATATAAGACTATACCCTTAAAAGTAAATACTGCCAGAGTGTGAGCTGCCATGGCAGAGGTTTGTGCTCTATGAGTGATTCTTGTTTTGATTATGTCTGGTTCACATTAGTTGTTCAAATTAATTCTGTAAACATATCGAATTGCATTGTGTTATTTGTTTACAGGGTGGAAGCTGAACATAAACATGCTCAACCTGAAATCGCTTTCATTTTCTGTTTCTCTCTGTCCCCAAGTGTTAGCCATATAACTGATGCCACAACCATCTTGTGGTCTGTGGGTTGCTCTCTCTTTCTTCACCTCTCCATTTTTGCCTGCTCATCCTCTGTCTCTGTCTCTCTTCTGGTTTGTCAGGATACACAGAACTGTGGTCAGAGGGAATTGTGGAAGAAAGAGGCAGAGAAATAAACACCACATCCCAGTGAGACTAATGTCAAATATGTCTCATTATTAACATAAACCTTTTTTTTACCTCTCTCTCTCTCACTCTCTCTCTCTCTCTCTTGCTCTCTTGCATGCTCTCTCTCTCTTTCTCTCTCTCTCTTACTTGCTCTCGCTCTTGCTCTCGCTCTCTCTCACTCTCACACACACACACACACACACACACACACACACACACACACACACACACACACACACACACACACACACACACACACACACACAGAGAGAGATCGCAGAGAAGATACCATTTAAGCACATTTATGTTCCAAATGCAGAAGGGTAATGACAGTTTTTTTGATTTTTTTTTAACCCAATAGAATTAAAATGTAAGAGTATTGTAGTTGTATTAGAGTTGTTGTGTCTTTTGTCCTGTCTCTCTCCCCTCAGCCCCAACAGCAGATGACCCCCCCCTCCCTGAGCCTGGTTCTGCTGAAGGTTTCTTCCTGTTAAAAAGGAGTTTTTCTTTCCCACTGTCGCCAAGTGCTGCTCATAGGGGGTCATTTTGATTTTTGGGTTTACTATGTAATTACTGTGTAGTCTGTACCTTAAATAATGCGCCTTGAGGTGACATTTTGTTGTTATTTGGCGCTATATAAATAAAATTGAATTGAATTATACCAAAGTTGTTGTTTTTTTAAACAATACAATGGTTTTTATTCCAGTGAATTGTGCTGCCAGTTGTCTGTGATCCTGAGTCACATTTACAACTGAGTCTGAAGAAGAAGAACATACCAGTATTGTGGAAAAATACCTGTCTGGTTTCTGACTGAAGAAGTCGACACCACCTGAGTTTAACAACTATTAACCTGCTGCGTTAACGTCAGTGTGCTGGAAAGACTTATCTTGGCTCACCTAAGCCTGCAGTGAAAACCTCTTGACCCTCCACAGTTTGAATATAGAGTGGATGATGCAATTATCTACATGCTGCAGAGAGTGTACTCTGATCTAGATAGTAATGGTTGCAGGGTGAAGATCACCTTTGCTGATTTCTCAAGTGCATTTAACATGAGCCATCTGCTGCTACTGAGAGAGAAGTAATCCATCTCATGGATTACTGACCATATCACGGACAGGTGTGAGATTGGGCAGTGGTCTGTCTAATTTGGTGATATACAGCACAGGAACTCCACAAGGGACTAAGCTGTCTCCATTCAAGTTCACCTTCTACACTACAGAGTTTCAGTACAAATCTGAGTAATGCTACCTGCAGAAATACTCTGATGATTCTGGGGTGACTGGATGTACAGGTGATGGGCAGAAGAATGAGTATAATGCAGTGGAATAGTGGATACTTTTGCAGAGTAATCTGGGAGAAATAATCTGCTTTTGAATGTGCCTAAGACTAAGAGATGGTAACTGACTTAAACAAGAAACAGACAGCTACATGGCTCATTTCTGTCCTGGGAGATGATGGTGGTGATGTGGTGGAGGGCTACAAGTAATTGTTCATCTACATTTATAATGACACTGGAAGACCAACAGAGAGGTTGTATTCAAAAGGGAATAAGCAGGCTCCTAAGGAAAAGACCATCAACATGTTCAACAAAATGCTGGATTTTTTCTATCAGTCACCTGTGGTAAGTACTGTACACTGTGGTCTGCTGGGGGATGCACTGGGGCTAGAGACATAAGCAGGATAGGATTGGATCAACTATATAGGAAGGCTGGCTTTGTCATTGGCTGCTTGAACATCTTCTTGTTTTGTTCTTACTCTTATAATGACTGATAAAAGTCATTTCACAGGATTGAAGGTACTGCCATGCATTAAAAAGTGTGAATGTAATTCCTAGAACTGTAGACTCCTGGACTCACAAAAGTACTTTGGAGTTGAACATTTTGGATCGGTGGGTTTCATTAGTTTTTATTTGCTTCTAGTGCATTTCTGTTCACATCATCTTTGCATAGTGTTAGTGGCTTGGTGTTAGTTATTTGTTTTTGGGTTATTTCCTATTTTACTTTGAAAATGAGTTTTTTTTACTTTTGATTAAGTTTTTATACTTTCAGGCTTGCCATTTAAATCTCAGGAAAGGAGTAAATGAGTGTGTAGCATGATTATTGCCATGGGGGCCCCAACACCAGTTTACAGTCTGTGTTTTTATTGTCACAATTTTTGTAGCGTCTGTGTTGTGTTCAGCCTGCCAGCTCTAGCTGTTCTCCTTCCTGCCAGCTCCAGTTTTCTCCAGCAACTGGAGCACCCAGAGAAAACCAGCACAAACAGGGGGAGAAGATGCAAACTCCACACAGAAAAGGCCAGACCAAGGTGGATTCAAACCCAGTCCTTCTAGCTGTCAGACAACAATGCTAACCACTATTCCAACGTGCTGCCCCTGCCATACCCCCATTTCTCTTCTCTGGTACCAAGAAATTGTACATCCAGCTATGATAGAAGTCATTTTTGAGATATGGTAAGAATTACTGGAATATGTTTAAATTAAAAGGTTAAAGACTAAAGCCTGAATCTTATCATTTAGTATTTTATTTTTTTTAAATGCCATTTGTATTTTTGGTTTATTTATTTGTGTTTTTGGGCATGTTTTGGCTTATGGTGTTTTGGAAAACTGCAATAATGACTAAAAGGAATATTAATAATAATAATAATCCATCCATTTTCATCTGATGGCCTTTTCAGGTTTGCAGGGATGGGGGTGGAGCCTATCCCGGCTGTCATAGGGTACAGCCCAGTTTCACCAGTCTCCTTTTCAGTCTTCCTACCAGAGCTGCAACTAGGCACGTTGCAGCTCTGTCTCCTAGATGGTGCCACCTCATTCCCGGCCTCCTGCAGCCTTCCAAAAAGTAGATTTGACCTAACCAAACAGAAGTCATAAAAGAGTGAGTCTGATTTAAAATAAAGGAATAAAAGAATAACAGTGGCTCAACAGTGGGTGCCCATTCTCTACCGCCACATTCTCCTTTTTAATGGTGCTACATCACATGAACCAGGGACAAAGTTCAGAATTGACTTTTGTGATTCCATGCAGGTTGGGTTATTTATTTCCATGTGAGCTTCTACAGTAAATATTTTTCAGACTTTAAAGTTGCAATCAACTTCTAACAAGGCAAATAAAACAGTAGATGGCAGATGTGAACACACACACACACACACACACACACACACACACACACACACACACACACACACACACACACACACACACACACACACACACACACCCAAGGTCATTTCTCTTTCAGTTTTCTCTTTCTTGCTTACCCACAATATTTCTCCATTACATCGCTTCTTCTGCCATCGCTCTGTTCTCTTTGCTGTCTCTCCTTTCTCATCCCCACTTTACCCTGCTGCCAGTGCCAATGCCTAATGGCTTTGAGCAAGGCAGCCTGCACCCCCCCCTCCCACCGCCATCTGAGGGAAATTCAATTGGATTGGAAGCCAATCAATCACTATGAGTATCGAGCTGTGATTGGATTTGACCGTGGCTGACGGGGTGAGCTGGGTGGATAGAGGGGGGCCTGGTTTGATTAAAGCTCTGCTCCAATGAAGGTAGATCTGATGGATTATTGCTATGGATATACGGGAGGCAGAGACTCTGTGTGTGCGTGTGTGTGTGTGTGTGTGTGTGTGTGTAGGTGGGAGGGTGGATGGCGTGTGTGATTGTGGTTGACATGTGTCATGGTTTGAGGTTTTTGAAGCAGGGCCAGCTCTGACTGATGTCTGCAGAAGTCCAATGCTAGCTATCTATCATATAGAGATGTATTCACTCTGTGTCTCGCGTTACATTTCACATTTCAATTATTAAACTAATGTGATCGGGACAGACTGTGACCACAGAGTCAGCTGGGTTTTTCACATCACAGACATTTCAAGAAGACTCCTAAAGGGGAAGACAGTTTAATAAGTAAGAACATAAGAAGTGTACTGGTATTAAAGTGCAAAATTACATATATCGCACTATAAAGATAAATATACTGAAACCCAGAAAACACAGTACAATGACCATCCATTTACTTCTGTTTATCCGGGGCTGGGTAGTGGGAACAGCAGCAGCAGCAGCCTAAGCAGAGAAACCCAGACCTGCCTCTCCCTACACTGTAAACCCGGATAAGTTGAATCTACTTAAAAAAACCAAGGTAACTCGTTGCCTTAAATTTTTTAAGTAATCAAACAGTTCATTTAACTCAGCCTATTAAGTAAGCACTACTCCATTTCCAATTGAAATAAATTGTATGTTCTAATTGACCAAACTTATCTTTTATAGTTCATGAAAAAATAAAATGTCTTTTGATCAATCAATCCCCCCTATCCTTTTCATGGTTGTGTGGGGGTGGTGGGGGCTGGAGTCCATCCCAACTGACAAGGCAGGAAGATGCAGGGTACACCCCATACAGGTCACCAGCCTGTTGCAGGGCTGACACAGACAATCATTCACACCTGTGGGCAATTTAGAGAGACCAATTAACCTAACCCCAGTAACTGCATGTCTTCAGATTGTGGGAGGAAACCCATACAGACACAGGGAGAACATACAAACTCCACACAGCAAGAGTCCCAGGCTAAGGTGGAATTGAACCCAGACTATCAGATAGCTATTCTAGCTTTGCGGCAGCTGTGCTACCACACACCACCATGCTACCCAGTGACACAAATATTTTTTACAGTGTTGAACTGTGTCTTTTTAAATTTGTTAACTAAACATGAAAAAACTCATCCCTGCTGAATGCCGGTACATTAACTTTTACAAATAACATTTGTCCATGGAAAAATAAAAAACTATACGAGAGAGCGTTGTGAACAAAAACCAAACAAAAACACCAAATGTCTACTATTCCAAACAGCGAGAGGCCTGGACCAAGCCAGAATTGAACCCAGACCCACCATGCAGCAGGGTATTAATCCAGTCTGTTAAAACAGGTATAAACTAGATTTTTAGCAGGTGCAAAACTTGATGATATTAAGTTGTTTGAACTCAAACACATGATTACAATAAGATAGACCATCAAAAAGTACAGTCTACTCAGCATTAACAAGTAATGTTCACATTCTAGGCAATTTTAAGTAATATGAACTCAATATTTTTAAGTGCAATCAAAATCTTGGTTTACAGTGTAGCCATCTCCTTTAGCTTGTCTGGGGGAACGCTGTGGCATTCCCAGCCCAGCCGAAAGATGTAATCTCCCTAGTGTGTCCTGGGTCTACCTCAGGAAGTCCTTCTGGTAGGACATGCCTGGAACACTTCACCCAGGAAGCGCCTAGAAGTCATCCTAATGAAATGCCCAAAGCCAGCTCAACTGGCTGCTTTTCGTGTGGAGGCGTAGCAGCTCTGCTCTGTGACCCTCTCGAATGATTGCACTCTTTACCCTGTCTCGGTAGCACTTTAAAATATAGCCTGAGACTAAGGCCGTAAGTAACCTGTTACATGTAATTAAAAATATTTTACAAGAATGTACCCTGTAAGTAATTTTAAGTTCTGAGTAATGCCCGGGACTGAGGCGGTAAGTACCCTGGAATTACGAGTACATGTATTTTACAGGGATGTACCCTGCAAGAAAATTTAAGTTCTGCATGACTTCAAGGTATTTCACCCTGATCTTACATCATAAGTATGCTGTGCTTTTCAGGGTGCGGGTCACATTATGTAGTGGCTTAACCTAACTTACATGGATTTTTCAGGGAAAGAGACAAATTATGCTGTCACTAATTTCAGCTGAAGACACCTACGGGACATGTATGAGGATATCTGGGGGAGGACCGGGGTCAACCATCCAAAGCAAAGGACAGTCCACAAGATAGGTAAAGAGAAAGTGCAAGGAGGTTGGAGAAAGTACAGCATACTTATTATGAAAAATCGGAAATATTGTTGGGTTTTTGGCTTAATTGCCTGGTAATTACGCAGAACTTAAATTTATTTACAGTCCCACGAAGTGCAAAACAGATGAGATGGCATGTAACTGCAGAATGCTATGGTAGCCATGCTGGTTAAGTGTGCCTTGGATTTTGAATAAATCACCAACAGTGTCACCAGCAAAGCACCCCTATACCATCACCACTCCTCCATACGTAACGGAGAGAACTACAAATGTAGGAACCATCCACTCACCTTTTCTACGTCTGCGTACATGGTGTTTGGAACCAAAAATCTGAAATTTGGACTCATCAGACCAAAGGACAGATTTCCACTGGTCTAATGTCCATTCCTTTGTTCCTTCGCCCAAGCCATTATGTTCCTCTTGTAGTTCTTCCTTACAAGTGGCTTCTTTGCAGCAATTCAACCATAAAGTCCAGATTCACACAATCTTCTCTGAACAGTCGATGTTGAGATGTGTATGCTACTTGAACTCTGTGAAGTATTTAGGTAGGCTCTTATCTGGGGTGCTGTTAACTTGTGGTTTCTGAGGCTGGTAACTGTCATGAACATCCTGTGCAACCGAGGGAACTCTTGGTCTTCCTTTCCTGGCACGGTCCTGATGAGAGCCAGTTTCATCAGAACGTTTGATGGTGTTTGTGACTGCACTTGAGGATATGTTCAAGGTTCTTGAAATTTTTTGGATTGACTGACCTTCACTTCTTAAAGTAATGATGGACTGTCATTTTTCTTCACTTAGTTGAGTAGTTCTTGCCATAATATGGATTAGAACGTAACATATGGCTTTTCACCAATTCTACCGCTTCACAACACAACTGATGGTCTCAAACACATTAAGAGGTTAAGAAATTCAAGAAATTAACTCTTGACAAGGCACAGCTGTTAACTGAATGCCATTCCTGGTGTCTACCTGGATATATGATCTCCAGCCTTCTTCTAAAACCAAGGCACCTATAGACAGGTCCATAAGTGTTTGGACAACAGCACTTTTTTTTGTAATTTTGCCTCTGTACACCACCGCAGTGAATTTTAAGTCAGTCAAGATGTAATTGAAGTGCAGTTCCCATTTTCCCATTTTCCAATTAATGGCTCACAAGCAACTGGACAAAGTAACATAATTTAGGGATAGTTTTAATACTTGGATGAAAATCCCTTGCAGTCAACTTCCTGAAGTCTAAATCATGGTGCCATTCCATAGAAAACACAAAACACTCCTAGAGTGCAAACCTCTGCCAAGACAGCTCACTAACTGGGCAGTATTTACTTTTAAGAGAATAGTTTTGTATTTTGTATCGAGTAATTTTGTAGTTTGTAATGCAGTAAAAACAAGTACACAGTGTAGGATTTTATTATTTGTCATGGGGTTGCTGTGTGGCTGGCAGGAAGCAGACATAATATGCAGACTCCAGAGGCCAAAACATAACTCAAAGTTCACAGTTTATTTGCTGGTAATCCACAGGGTAACAGAAAACTACAGCAAGCAAATTTCTTGAATATCAGCAATTGAGGTCCATCATACAGGCAACGGTTAACTTAAATAATCTAAAATTAGAAATCCCAGTATTGGTAACAAATTTTCTAAATCTTTATACCCCTAAATTGTCATCAAAAATACATAAATTATTAAAAATTAATGATACAATAACCCTCCCAACTGCAAAATGGGAATGAGATCTTTCCATCAACCCAGATGAAAACTTCTGGACACAGATATGTTTAAACAACTTAAAAATGACAAAAAGTCCAAATTTACAGCTCATACAATACAAAACTCTCCGTAGAACACATTATACAGGACACAGGCTGTTCCAAATGGGCCTCAGAGACACAAATATATGCACTCACTGTTCAGGCAGTCAGGCTGAAAACTATATGCACGCTATTTGGTCTTGCATGCCTGTTCAGAGGTTCTGGAAGACGATATGTGAGGACTTATCCGCATGGTTTAATTGCGATATCCCAGCTTCACCAAAACTGTGCATTTTTGGTGATGTAAGTGAATTACACATGGAAACAAATATATCACACATAGTTCTTATTGACTTATGCATCGCTAAGAAAACTATCCTCATGAACTGGAAATCAAAAAATGATTTATGCATTGCTCATTATATAAATCTACTTTTAGAGCACATTAGTCTGGAAAGAATGTCTGCCACCTCCAAAAACCAATTGGCCAAATTTGAATCTCTCTGGTCCCCACTGATCAGCTCCATCACATGATGGGGGTGACCAGCTGTGGTCTTGTCTTGCGGTGTACCCGGCAGGTGGCTGTGGGTGGGCCGGGGGATTCGGGTGTCTGATGGCTCTTGGACTGGAGACCGTGGCTGCCATTCTGTGGTTTCTGTGCCGGCCCTGGAGGTTGGTGGTGGGGCTTGGACGGATGCTCTTATGGTCTTGGGGTGTGGGGCTGGGGGGCCCGTGGTGGTGGGTGCTGGCCCCGTCCAGGTGGCCAGCTTCCTCTGCGGGGCCGGGGTGCTGGGTCTGGGGCCCTGGTGCCTGGGGTCACCCATTTCCCGGTTGGGCCTTTCCCTGCGCTGGGGGGTCTGTGCCCCCTTCGGCGTGCTGCTTTACAGAGTGGGTTGGCCCACGTCGGGATGTCTGGCTGGCATTCTGGGATTCTGGGTGCCCCTCCTTGTGGGGGTGTGGGGCGCTCAGGTGAGGGAGCAGCAGTTTCCCACATGGGGCAGGTTGGTCCTGGACCCAGGACTACTGTATGTATGTGTTTGTGTGTGCGTGTGTGTGGATGAGAGTGAGTGGGTGATATTTATTGTAATGGTGCATGTGGGTGTGATATTTGTTGTCTTTTGTATGCCTGTGGGGCGTGTGTTTGCAGTGTGGGTGGTGGGTGCCAGCCTGGAGCACGGTGGTGTCCTGGGGGTGTGGCCCTGGACCTGCCTTCCCTGCGCTGTGGTTGGGTGTAGGGAACTGGGGTGTCTAGTGAGCCAGCAGTTAGCTGGCTCTCTTACTCCGGGGGGTAGTCCTCTACCTCCCGGTCATATTTATCCTGACCCTTCCCCTCCTCCCACTCAGTTAAACATCACATTAAGTGCTTTGAGTGCTCTGATTGAGTAGAAAAGCACTATATAAGAACTAGTCCATTTACCATTTACCATTACACACACGTAGGTTTTTGGGGGAGGGGGGCTCGTGCTCCAGTGAGTATGGCCACCTCCTCGGCTCTGCTCACTGTGTTGCTTGATGTCCCACTCCTCCTTTTTAATTGCATCAGTCAGTTTACAACACATCACAGTACATATAGGGCCTTGGGGGGCAGGTGTGTCACACAATGGTTAGTGGGTGGCACTGCTGAAGTGGCGCCACTTGTCTGCTCACTGCTGCCTGCTCCTCAATTTTATTTACATTTTAGACATAGAGGGCCTTGGGGGGGGGGGGCAGTGTGAATGGGCGCTGTTATTCAGTGCTCATATTACATCTGTCCCTCCAATTTTAATAGCACCATAGCTTTCACACAGTCATTAACATTCCTCTCATTACATACACTCACATCACCCCCAACACACTGGGTGGGAGGAGGGGGTGGGCGGGTCTGGCTAGTTGTTCGGGGCTGGGTTGGCTGCTTCCCTGGGTCACCACGGGCTTTGTGCTGGTACCCGCTCCCACACACTAGGTATGGAGTATGGAATGTATGGAATCCGTGTGTGTGCGTGTGTGTGCGTATGCATGTGTGTGTGCCTGCGTGTGCGTGCGTGTGTGTATGTGTGTGTGTGTGTGTGTGTGTGTGTGTGAGCATGTGTGCGTGCGTGTGTGGACAGCTGGGCCTGGGTCTGTGGCTTGCTGAGCCTTGGCACCTGTGGGACACGGTTGTGGAGGGGCCGGAGTTACCCCTCCCTACCGCTCCACGCTGCTCCCCACTGATCGTCACTGATCGTCACTGCCACCCCTGGGGTGTGGGTGCACGTGTGTCCTGGGATTTGTGGCCGGATGTCTTGGCGTGGTTTCTGACCCGCTCCCTCGGTGGCTGTGGCCTGGGGGTGGCTTGGGCCTCCTTGGCGTTGGGGGAGGCTCTGCCAGGTGTCGGGCGGTTCTCGGGCGCTTGGGGCCTCGGGGCCCGCATGCACGGCTCATGCTGGGGGTGCCGGCCTGCGGGGGGGGTGGGCTGCTCATTGCCTCTGGCTCTCTGGACTCTTGCCCTTTGGCCGTGGGGGCTCCGTCTAGGGTCTCCCTCCCTCCTCCTCTGGGGTATGCACTCGGTTGCCATCGGGATGTGTGGCCTCAGGTCTTCTGAGCTCCTAGTGGGCTGTGGATGGCCTGGGTCCCCTGGGCCCTTTCCTATTTGCCTCTGGATTGTGGGGGGCATGGTTGCAGTTCTTACCCTCATTGAGTACTTTCCAAGACAGAGGGGCATATGCACATTACTGCAGCAAATTGTGTGTATGTGTGTATATGTATATGCAGTTGTATAGACATGTGAATGTGTGTATGTATGTATGTATATCTTTGAGTATCCCCCCCCTTCTCTATCCCTTTCCTTATTGCCTGTCAGGCCTGGCATAAATAACTAAGTAAAAAATAAAATACAAACATTAACAAGAATAGCCTATAGAAAACTTAGAGCTGTTCTTGTAAAAGCAAATATGTTTGGTACATCACTGCATTCGGATCATCGTTCCGATTGCGAAAACAGCCAGACATGACAGGCTAAAAAAAAAAAAAAAGAAAACTACAGCAAGACAGATCAGCAACAAACTAACTGAAAACTGTGACACAATGCAGACAGAAAGCACAGAGAAATGATTTTAATATACCTTAATATACTGAACATAACATTGAGTATAATTATTTTTCATTTATATGTATTCATCCTCTTTCTCTTGACAATACTTTCTTTCAAGAACAGTTTACTCTGCCCAGGACAGGGTTACTAAGGCCCCACCCTGGAACATCATTTCTGTGATGTGAAAGGAGCGTTTCCCCACCCAGTTTTCTCCTTGGTCTCTCCCGAAACCTTTAAATAGTGTTCAGACTATTCAGTAGTTTATATAATAAGTAACAAAAAAACCTCTTTGTTGCACATAGAGAGAAATTTACAGACTGAGGAAATGGGCAACTACCGTGAGAAAAGGTTCAGGATCACGCATTCTTTCCTGTGCATTGATCTTTTACATGTAGTTTCTCTTAACATGAGTGAGGGCTAAAGATGCAGGAAAAAGAAACATTTTGTCTGAATGTATGATACTGATAATGAGGTGGACTGGGAGCTTTTGTTGAGAGGAACTAATCTTTGTGTAGGGGTATCCATACTCTTTACCCCAGGATTGGAGTTCAACACTACAGCTGTAAAAGAACTACCTAAGGGTGGGTCTTTAATAGGAAGAGGAGGTCTCGAGGGAATAGATTTAATGTTCATGTTTATGCTCCTAACATAGGCAGGGAAAGCATAAGTCTGTTCAATCAGATTAGCACTGAGTTAGATTCTGCTGATTCAGATACTTTTTTTGTGCTTGGGAGGGTCTTATAGATACATTCAGGTCCATGCACAGACAAAAGTTTGACATGGAGCAGGATTGGGGAGGGAGAGGCGATGGGCATCAGGTTGGATTTGTTGTATATTTCTGCTGTTCATGATAATAGATTAATGAAGGCTGAAATTTCTCCCACGTGGTTGTTGTGTCATCCCTTATGGCTCTGTGTCCCTCTGTATTTGTTGACCACCATAAAGCTGAGTCTTCAGTTTATAATCTGTCCCTGGAGTTCTGCATTTGGGTCCAACCTTGTCCACACACAGCTGTAATCATGAGACTTGGAGCGCCGCAAAAACCCAGGAGTTCACCTGTACGAGAAAGCTAAAGAGGTCTTCATCAGAGGTAGAGTCAGTATACTCCTTTTCCTGAGGAACTGCCACAGAATTGAGTGGTAGGAGGACTGTGCTGTTTTCTATAAAAATATTGTAATTTAAAGCGGCGATAATGTGACCACATTTGTACAATGCTGCCACCTAGTGGACCTTTTATTTTATTTTTAATGGAATAGATTTGTAGCTAATCAGTGAAAGCAGTTGGCCACAGGGAAAGCAGCTAAGCACATGGTGCAAAAGAGTGCCCTTTCTTACGCTTGTGCGTTGGACACATTTGTCTGTAAGTAGTTCATGCATTAGTTCTGACTGTGTTTCCTACTATTTGTTAGTCTTCTGATGTTCTATTTTGGATAATTTTAAAGTCGCTATTCTTGTTAAGCTAGCCTGTTAAGTTGGGGAATGTTCTACCTGTACCATTAGCTGTTTAGTAATGTGTCGTGAGGAGTCTATTACGGTGTGTGTATATTAATATATGATTATGTTTCTGTATTTTTCAGTTTTATACTGGCGATACTTCTTAATTAAACTGCGCAAAGCCAAGCAAGGACTTGTGAGTTTATTGGAGTATCAAAGTGTTAACTAGCTGTCTGGCTCTGCCAGAAACGCACTGCGAGGGCAGCATAAGGACTGTTCTGACCCTGCTACATAAAAGAAAAAAAAAAGGAGCCCTAATGACTCTTAAAAAAAAAAAAAATTCTAAAACTCTGTTTAGGATCTGTTATTTGTAGGGATAAACCATGCTGTGTTCCTGGATTCTCAGTCTTTGACACTCTATTTCTTATGTGTGATGCATTGGAATTGGAAAAGTTGGGAGTACTCTGGTTTAAAGTGGTCATCACTGGACCAAAAGCTTTTGACAGAGTGGATCATTAATATTTATTCATAGTGTCATCTGGTTTGGGTTTTGGACCGTTTTGTATTAAAATTGTTAAAATATTGTATAATGGTGCCAAAAGTTTGCTGAATGTTGGTGGTGGTCTGAGTCGCCAGACTGGGTTGAATGGGGCGAGGTTGCCCCTTGTCAGGACAACTTTACAGTCTGGCAATAAAGTCCATGTTATATCTTCTTAGGAGAAAGCATCAAGGGCTGTTTGCCGCTGCACCCGGACTGTGTAAATCAGTAGTTCTGTCTGCATATGCAGATGATTTAGATGTTCTTATCAAGAGTGATGAAGATCTATTAGAAAGTGCCCCCTAACAAACTGAACTGTGAGGAAAAGTAAGGCTTTTGAGTGTGGAGACTGGACTAAGGGTTTTCTTCCATGTTTACCAGGTGCTTTGCAGTGAAAGGATACTGGACTGAAGGTTTGGGGGGGGTTATTTCAGCTCTTAGGCCTGGGTCAAAAACAACTGGAAAACAATAGTACAGGTGATACAGAAGAATTATTCAAAGTGGAAATGGTTAAGTCAGATATCTTATAGAGGTAGGGTCCTAATAATATAGTGGCCTCCTCCTTGTGGCATCACCTGGCTGTATTCCTACTGGTCTTCTGACAGGACATAACTGGTTAAAGGCAGCCATCCTCTACTTGCTGGACAGGAGGGAAGACTTGCAGAGGATGGCAGCATTCCTCGAGCTCTGCAGAGACTTTAATATGGTGCAGATGTCAGCTGGAGGGAGCCAGCCTGTGCCATGTTGAGGATGGCTGGAGGACTTTCAACTTTTCCTCACAAAAATTCAATAGCTGACTACTTTAGAGATTGTGGACTGCTACTAAACTGTGATAGAGTTTCTTAAGATTTCAATGGATGGAGGACCTTAAAACAGGGATTTGGGTTTGGGAAGAACCTGTTCTCTCAAAATACAGTTTTGTCTCTGGCATCTTTTGACTCTGTGAGTTTGAATGGCTAAATTCATTGGGGTTGATAGCTCTTCTTGAAGAAGTCCAGAACTTCCTCCAAAGTTAGGGAGGTGGTGTCACAAGGTGAGAAGGCTGCTGAGTTTGCTTAGTTGCTTTTTTCATGAACAGTGAAAGGGAAGCATGAGGAAGGGAAGTTGCTGTCCCTCAGTAGTCCCCATCAGGGACAATTTAGTCAGCATGCAGTAAAGTCTTGCACATAGCCTGCATGAAGATGAGCAATTTTAAGATTTTAATGATGTTGCAGCATATCAGTGACTGGAAGTTGTATTTAAGAGGCCATCATGAGTTTTCAGGTAGAGGGTCTTTTACAAGGAGCCATTTCTTGGCCCAGCTAGGGGAGGGCTGTTTTTGTTTTTTTTTTTTGCTTTGTTTTGTGATTTATGTGAAACTGTAATACATGTCATGGCAGGTCATGTTTGTAAATGAGAACTATTTCTCAAACATTTTACCTGGTAAAATAAAGGTTTAAAAAAAAATGCTGCAGACTGAAGAATGTTTTAGAATTTCTTAATTTTGTGTGGTGAGCTTGGGGAGTTTATTTATTTATTTTTTTTCTGTTGAGCTCTTTATCATGAGACAAGTGTATATAGCATAAAACAAGACACTTGCAGTTTTGGTTCATTTTCTTTTTGGTCAGGCTAAGTTGGCCATCGGGTTAACCAGGAGGAATAATTTGAAGGGCGATGTCCTAGTGTATGTTATTTAATGTTTAAAGAGATGATATATGCTTGCCTGAAGGTGGAGTAAGCACATCACAAGTCTAGGAATTATTATAAATGGGGTTTAGGTGGAGCCGTTTGTACTGTAACTGCTGATGGTCCCAAAATGTGTTTTTACTTTTATTGGTGGGTTTATTTTGATGGTGTTTGTGTGTGTTGGGGTCGGGGGTAGAGTAATAGATTTGTTAAATTGTGTAATATTTGTGTACTTTGTATACTCAAAAATTTTCAGTAAAGAAGAATAAGAGACTTTCTTTTATTCTGTCTTACATAGAGTCGCTGAAAGGAATCTTACATAATGTGGAGACATTTCTCTCTTGAAGTCTTCCTGTCGTCATGACCTAGCCATGGTCCCTGAACGTAGCATGAGCACTTATTATTACTTTACTCTTATCTGTATTCCTCTCTGTCACTGTGTGGAAGTCTGCATCCCCTGCAAACTGCAATAAATCCTCTTTCCTTACTGAGAAATGACAGACCACCCACCCCACCCCTACAACCACATACACAAACCCACACATAAATAACCCTTGGCAGACTATATGAGCGATGGCTACATTAGGTCTGGGGAGAATCTCCTTTATGACAGTGATGATGCTAAAGGATTTCTGACTCTCTTACGTACACGCGTGCACACGCACACAAAAACCAACAGAGAGAGAGAAAAACAAAGAACTACGCTTTAAACTATTAAAGGTGGCAGTTAAGTTCAGGGAAATTAAAGCTGGATTATGAGATTTCTTTATAAAAACCCTGTTAATTTACACGCACGCACACACACACACACGCACACACACACACACACACACGCGCACACACACACACACATTAGCAGTTCTGACAGCAGTGGCAAGCTGCAGCCACAGATAATGCTGTAAGGAGCAAGTCAATACTAATTCACTCACTCTAACCTGCTTAGCACTGACCAGTCACTTTGTGTGTGTACATGTGTGTATGTGTTTAGATGTGTGTGTAAATGAGAGAGAGGGGAAAAGTGTGTTTGCATGTTTCCCTTTCACTGCAAGTGTGTGTGTGTGTGTGTTCACCAGTGTGTCAGTAACCCATTTAGTGCTCCCCATACATATTTCTTTGCTGTAACATGAAACGTAGCTGTAGACCAGATCAATAGAAATGTTTCTTTGTTAATGAAGAAGTGTCCAGTGTATGTGTGTGTGTATGTGTGCTGTATTTGACCACTGCAGTAAGTTAGTGGACAATTTACAGAACCCACAAACATCACCTCCAACACACACACATGCATGCACACACACATACATATCATAGGTCTGTCATTCCTGTTTGTCATTTCAGGTGAAGGACATCCACCCATTGTCCTCATAACATTAGTTTTCTTTTTATAAAGTTTGTTTCAGCTTGTAGAAGAACAGCATCTACACACACACACACACACACACACACACACACACAGACACCAGAGTCAATCTCAAGTTGTAAGGAAAGTGTGAAGTTGGCATGCTGCTAATACAGTAATGATTTAGCTTTTCTTTGTGAGCTGTGCTCAGAGCAGTTAAATGCCATGGCTTATGGAAGTAAAAATGCTTGTAACTCATATAAGTATGCCATGAACTAGACAGATAGATAATTTTGAACAAATAAATGAAATAAAGTACAAAAAATACATCAGTGAGGTTAGGTCCAACATATACAAACTCATGATGGTGTAAATAAATATTTTAAGTCTGAAAGGGAGCAGGTAGAAACACTTACCCAGACCTACCACCCCTTATGAAAAAGTGAACAAAAATATAGATAAACTAAACTGAACAGAGGGAGAACTCAACAGAAAAGAAAAGCCAGATAACATATTTACTGAGTCAAATCATCCTCATAGTCACAAAGCTTTCTGTTTTTATACAACTGTGTGAACATATGCAGTGACAAATGGGTTTTCATTTTCTCTGTGCAGATATTCCACAGTGTTACTCCATTGACTGTAAAAATATAATATTTACTATTAGTTCTTGAAACCTGACTTAACTTGAAACAAATTCTGAATATTTGTAGGTAATGTATGCTGTCTTGCTCTGTACATGATTTGGACTGTCATAAAGCTCAACTAGAAATAAAATTTTTTATAATTTGAGGAAGCATGAACTAGATGGTTGATTATGGTGGTTAATGGTTGATTCTTATTGTTTTTTTATTGTTCTTTTTTGTAATACATATATTGGTGGAATATTCCACACAGTATGTCAGGTATGGAAGTATGAAGGAACAGAACATAGTGTATAATGATCTTTGGTTTATGTAATCTTTTACTTTATTTAGTATCATGGCTGATTCAGATATTTTATTTTTAATGTACCTGATACACTATATTGCCAAAAGTATATAATGTATTGTTTTTCAGCTCTTAAGTTCCAGTGAAAGGAACTCTTAATGCTTCAGCATAACAAAACATTTTGGACAATTTCATGCTCCCAACTTTGTGGGAACAGTTTGGGGATGACCTTGTTAGAACACTTTTGGAATGAATTATAGCGGAGATTGTGAGCCAGGCAACATCAGTGTCTGACCTCACAAATGTGCTTCTGAAAGAATGGCCAAAAAAATTCTTATAAACACTTCTAAACATTGTGGAAAGCCTTTCTAGAAGAGTTGAAGCTGTTATATCTGCAAACCATATGAATTAAGAATGGGATGTCACACACAATTTTATATGTGTGTGAAGACCAATGAGCGAATACCTTTGGTAATATAGTGTATGCGGCTTCCACCACAGTTTATTGTTTATTATCACCCCATGAAATTTAATTTCAATTACTTTTTCTGATTCAGTATTATTACGGGTTCAACAATTTCAAAATATCATATATTTAATTTTATTTGAACTCCTCCACTTGGGGCAAGAACTTTTTCCTGAGCCGGAGAGGGCACGCCACCCGTTTCTGGCTGAGGACCATGGCCTCAGACTTAGAGGTGCTGACTCTCATGCCGGCTGCTTCACACTCGGCTGCGAACCGTTCCACTGCGAGCTGGAGGCCACCCCCTGATGAAGCCAGCAGGACCGCATCATCTGCAAAGAGCAGAGATGAGACTCTGAGGCCACCAAGGAAGAAGCCTTCCCCCACCTGGCTACGCCTAGAAATTTTGTCCATAAAAATTATGAACAGAATCGGTGACAAAGGGCAGCTCTGACGGAGTCCAACACCCACAGTAAACGAATCCGACTTATTACCGACTATACGGACCAAGCTCTCACTGCGGTTGTACAGAGATTGAACGGCCCGCAACAACAGGCCAGACACCCCATACTCCCACAGGACCTCCCAAAGGATACCCCAAGGGACACGGTCGAATGCCTTCTCCAAGTCCACAAAGCACATGTAGACTGGTTGGGCAAACTCCCACGCACACTTGAATATCCTTGAGAGGCTAAAGAGCTGGTCCAGCGTTCCGCGACCAGGACGAAAACCGTATTGTTCCTCCTGAATCTGAGGTTTGACTAACAGACGGACCCTCCTTTCCAGCACCCTGGCATAGACCTTACCAGGGAGGCTGAGGAGTGTGATCCCCCGAAAGTTGGAGCACACCCTCCAGTCTCCCTTCTTAAAGATGGGGACCACCACCCCAGTCTGCCAATCCAATGGCACTGCCCCAGATCTCCACGCGATGTTGCAGAGGCGTGTCAACCAAGACAGCCCTACAACATTCACAGCCTTCAGGAACTCAGGGCGAATCTCATCCACCCCAGGGGCCCTGCCACCAAGGAGTTGTTTAACTACCTCAGTGACCTCACCCCCAGTGATGTTCAAGTCATCTCCCTCGTCCCCAGACTCTGCTTCCACTACAGAAGGCGTGTCAGTGGGATTCAGGAGGTCCTCAAAGTATTCCTTCCACTATCTGACTATAGCCTCAGTTGAACTCAGCAGCACCCCACCCGCACTATAAACCATGTGAGTGGAGCACTGCTTTCCCCTACCGAGTCGCCTGATGGTTCACTTTGATGCCATCCAAAAGTCTTTTCCATAGCCTCACCGAACTCCTCCCACACCCGAGTTTTTGCTTTGGCCACTGCCCGAGCTGCATTCCGCTGGCCTGCCAATACCTGTCAGCTGCCTCCGGAGTCCCACAGGCTAACCAAGCCCGATAGGACTCTTTCTTCAGCTTGATGGCTCCCTTCACCTCCGGTGACCACCATCTGGTTCGGGGGTTACCACCACATCAGGAACCAACCACCTTGCAGCCACAGCGCTGAGCAGCAGCCTCAACAATGGAGGTGCGGAACATGGTTCATTCGGACTCAATGTCTTCAGCCTTCCTTGGAATGTTGTCGAAGTTCTGCCGGAGGTGGGAGTTGAAGATCTCCCGGACTGGGGCTTCTGCCAGCGCACTCTCACAATACGTTTAGGTGCACCAGGTCTGTCCAGCATTTTTCCCCGCCACCTGATCCAACTCACCACCAGGTGGTGATCAGTTGACAGCTCAGCTCCTCTCTTCACCCGAGTGTCCAGAACATACGGCCGCAGATCCAATGATACGATTACAAAATCGATCATCGGCCTGCGACCTAGGGTGTCCTGGTGCCATGTGCACTTATGGACATCCTTATGTTCGAACATGGTGTTCATTATGGACAAACTGTGGTTCGCACAGAAGTCCAACAACAAAGCACCATTCGGGTTCAGATCGAGCAGGCCATTCCTCCCAATCATGCCCCTCCAGGTCTCACTGTCATTGCCCACATGAGCGCTGAAGTCTCCCAGCAAGAGGGAGCGGGAGATCGACAGACGGATCGGGGCTGCTTCTGCAGTAATGCGGACGCTGCACCGGTCTGCCGTGGTGAAGAGGGAGCTTAGTGTAAAAGCGAAGCTCTCGATTTACCAGTCGATCTACATTCCTACCCTCACCTATGATCACGAGCTTTGGGTAGTGACCGAAAGAATAAGATCGCGAACACAAGCGGCAGAAATGAGTTTCCTTCAAAGGGTGGCTGGCCTCTCCCTTTGAGATAAGGTGACGAGTGCAGCCATCCGGGAGGGGCTCAGAGTAGAGCCGCTGCTCCTCCACATCGAAAGGAGCCAGTTGAGGTGGCTCGGGCATCTGATTAGGATGCCTCCCGGCCGCCTCTTGGGTGAGGTGTTCCGGGCATGTCCCACCGGGAGGAGGCCCTGTGGTAGACCCAGGACACGCTGGAGAGATTATATCTCTCAGCTGGCCTGGGAACTCCTTGGGGTCCCCCCGGATGAGCTGGAGGAGGTGGCTGGGGAGAGGGAAGCCTGGGCTTCTCTGCTTAGGCTCCTGCCCCCGCGACCCGGCCCCGGGTCGAGAATGGATGGATGGATATATTTAACTTTGCTTACATTTAATTTTTTGTAATCAAAACAGTTCATTCATTTACCTAATTCATTTTCCAGTACATTCAGAAGTTGTTCCAAGTTATTACTGCAGTACAATAGGTTGGTGTCATCTGCAAATAATGTTTGTAGTGACACTGCATGCTTTTTATTTGTGAAGGAAAACACCTAAAACACGTTTAAAAAATTAAAACATTTAATATATTAAAGAATTACATGTACACAGGCAATTGGTTCAGGGAGACAGGCCTTCCCAGCCAGCCGCCCGTGCTCCCCTCCCCAGAAGAGCAAGGTCTCTAGCTAGACATAACAATTTTATACTACACACACTATCTACAAGCACTATCAATTCAAAAAACAGATGGAGAGAGGTGTGGTTTAGACTTGGCCTTCTCAGACTGGTTTGTCCAGTGTTTGGTTCCGGCATCATGGCACAAGCTTCTCCAATCAGCAATAAGCGCTCCGTAAAAGAAACGCATGCCTTCCTCCCTCTCAAATTCCTAATGATGTCAAGGCAGTTTTATTCTCCTTAGCAACAGGGAGCTGTGACCTACACACACCCTACCCTCCTTAGATACAGATGTACATGTTTTGGCAAAACATTAGAGATAAGATAAACATATCTCCCAAAGGCTGTGAGGTTGGTCTGGTGACCACTGGTCTGTCTGCTCTCTATCTAATGTATTTATTTAATTGTCTTTCATTTGCTTCAGCCAATATTCATTAATCAATTTCCTGGAGTTTACTTTTAAACATTTGTCATTTTATTTGTTGAGTAAAAAATAAACTCCAACAGTAGTGTTCTGAAAAATACACAGATGTCAATGTACAAAATAAACACCAGTGGTCCTAAAACAGATCCCTGAGGAACCCCACGTGTCAGAGTTTTAAATTGTAAGCATCATCAGGCATCAGCTGGTTCTAATTTTCAAGACAACTTTACACAGATGATAGCGCAACCCCTCTAATTCCATACATACGTATTTTTTAAAAATAATAATTCATAGTCCACAGTGTAAAACACGGTCTTAAAATACCCCAATGATATATTCTTTTTCCCTTGCAGTTGTTAATTTATCTGTCATGGTCCTGGGCCTTTTGCCCAGTGTTTTGAGTTTTGGTAGCATTTGCAGTTTTGAGCTTTGTATTTTTCCTTAGGGGTTCAGGTGTGAGTATTTGCTTTTTCCTATGTTCCCCATGTCTAGTCAAGTCTGTTTCCATCCCTCATGTTCTAATACTTCCTGTGTTATTTTGCTAGTCTTTGTCTCTGTGAATTGTATTCTGTTCTGCTTCCTGTGTTTCCCTTCCAGGTGTTTCCCATTGTCTCATTACCTGGTGTGTATATATTGCCTGTGTTCTCATCAATTCCTTGTTGCGTCGTTGTCTTCAGTAGTTTCCCTCTTAGTGGTGTGTTCATCTGTCTGTTCCTGTTTCTTACCTGAAGATTCTTGGTTACGGATTGCCAGTCCAAATTCTGCCCTGTGGAGGTTTTGTTCATAAGTTAACCAATAAAGCCTTTAAGTTTAGGTCAGTCTACTGAGTACTGCATTTAGGTCCAAACTTTGCCTGCCGCACAGCCCGCATGACATTATCAATAAACTTTTTTAGTGCATGGGTTATGCCTCCTTCCAGTCTAAAACTGTACTGCTATTCATGTAATACGTTATTTTTTCTGCAATGAATTCATATTATTTCTTATAGAATAGTTTTTTCAAGTATCTTAGAGAATTGTGAGAGTAGTGAAATAGGCCTATAGTTTGGAGGAAGAAATACATCTCCAGTCTTGTAAAATGGTACAATTTTAGCTGCTTTAATTTTGTCAGGAAATACACCAGTTTATAATGATAGGTTACAGATGTAAGTAAACAGTACCATACTGTTCACCAAACAGTTCACCATACACTGATATTTTTAACCAAGTCACCAAAGGATAGTAACTGCTATAAAGTGTTATTATTATATACAAAAAGCTTTATTTTTTAACCGTTTCAATATTTGGTTTCTGTTGCACTTTCTTCTGCCCCATCATGTCCAGTAGCAATTTCTGTTGTTTGGAGATATCTGCAGTTTCTCTGGACACATAGTTGAGTGAGTCTTTTCCATTCCCTTTTCTAGTACTGTGCTGGTCTTTTTTTTTTTTTTGGTGGCATTTTTTTCTGACAGTCTGATAATGTGTACTATATAATGTGTACCAGGAAGACCAGTCTTAGTATTAAAACAAGAAAGAGTAAAGTTCACAAAAACTGTTAAGTAACGAATTGAGTGTGCACAATGTTAACTCCCAGAATTCGCAGAACAAGTTGGAATCAAAAACTTTCCAGAATCATTATGTTGGCCCCTGCAGAGGTGTATATTTTACCCAAGGATACTGGTAATCAGACACTGTCAAAAAGGGTTTCAATTATATGGTAAAGGTAACAAATGAGGCATTTCACACTCCAGCACAAGCAGCAAAATGTGACCAGCAGCATAGCTCCTGAGTGACAAGTCAATGGAGACAGTTTCAGGTCATCTGATATTGGCAGCTGCAGATGGACATGGTCCTGGTGTCTGCAGATGCAGAGATGCGGACTCTGGTTGCATAGCAGAAATGGTGTAGCCAGACCATCATTCAGCAAGAACAACAATCTTGAGTGAATTTGTGTTGTAATTGGATGAACTCTTTCAAAAAAAAAGAGCTCTTTATGGTACTTGCATATGCTAAGTTTACATGTGTGGGCCGCGGGTCTTCATAGGTCTTGATTGACTGCTGGTGGCCTGGGCTTCCTGGGGTTTTCTTTGCCCACTTCTAGCTTCTGATGGGCGGAGCTGCGGCGTTCTGCCCTCATTGGTATGTACATTTCATGACACAAACACAAACACCCATGTAATCATAACACAAAATGGTTGGTTTGTGTAACCATGTCAGCTCTGGCAAAATTTGTCACATAGCATGTTAAAAATAATTCAAATAAAATGAAGGGTCACACTCACAAGAGGAGCCTGAGATCCTATAGAGCTCACCTTGAAATAGCAAATATGTTTGGCACAACAATGCATTCAGATCACAGTTCTGTTTGCAAGATCTTCCAGACATGAGGCTTAGTTTACATGTGTGGCACCACTGATTAAATGGAAGACTTTTCTCTATAAATATCAACTTGGCAGTTTTATTGCTATTTTTGAATTTTTGTCCATCAGGAACAAGTTCATAAGCCTGCTATACAGTTTGGTTGTTTTCCACAGTCATAATCTAGACTTTCTTCAGTCGACAAACTAGTACAAACTTCTTGAGCTTAGCACAGCTGTTTGCACTCAAAAACCTTGAAATATGAGACCATTTCAGATTCATGAAGGGACTCATTTAATGTCCTTAGTTATATAAAATCTAGGAGCAGGAGAGATGGGTGTGCTTGAATCAGCTGAAACGTGTGTAAAGCCAGAAAGTGATCTTTTCATGTCCATGGGTGGCCACAACACAAGACAAAAGACATCCATCCTCAGCTAAGTCCCAAGCAACCATAGTGACAACTTGTTTAAGTTTTAATGCTGTATTTATTTGAGAAGAAATCCAAAGAGTTGGGAGTGTCAATTACCACCAGAGTGAATCAAAGCCAAAACAACAATCTGGCTTACTTAATTGCATATTTATTCATTTTTTAAACATCCTCATTCAGCAGTTGAATGTTGAAGAGCACCATTATCTACTCTGAAAAATATATATGAAAATGAAGGGTGTATCTTGCTTTAAATGTGACCCCAAGGAGTCAGGACGAAATGTCAGTATTTGATGAGTTGAGCGTAAGAAAATTTTGTTCAAGATGGCAGCTGACAGTTTTTCATACTGTGTTGCTATTTACTCATTACTCAACACCAAAAGAACAAGACTGCAATTCCCTCTCACTTAGCTGATTACAACTTTATTTTGGTGGTTACAGAGGCAAACTAAATAACTTAAATGAAAACAAAAAAAACATATGGTTTGTACCTATGTAGTATTTCTCATATGTACCAGTCTGTTTTCTGATGGGTTTCAATACAAATGTGGGTTAAAATGCTGTCTTTTTTTTACATTGGCAGCAAAGTGAAGGGGCTGATGGGCCTTTCAAGCATCTTGATTCCCTTTCGCTATACTGTCAGATCTCTTATTGATAATCTGTCCAGTTTCATTAGCATATCTAATTCATACATCACTCACATAAACTGATGAGTATGCATGAATCCTGAGGGTCAATATTTCATTTATGCTTCATTTGCACAATCATTGAATTTGTGTGAGAATGGGAGATTGTGTAGGTGCAGTGTGTGTGTTATGTGTATTACATGTAGGTGTGATAAGAGAGTTAATAATTAAAATCAGATTAGATTTGGGTCAAGGATGTATGCGTTAGTTGGATTAGGGTTGTAGTTCAAGGCTTAAAAGCCAAAGAGCCATATGGTTATAAAAGCATTAAATAATACCATAAAAAGGGCAAAGTATTCATAAAATTACTGTTTTCTTCATACTTTCAACAAAGTGTTCAGATTCAGATGAAACACATGGCATTAGTTATCTCTTTATAAAGGCACATGTTAGATTGTAAGTGAACAGTTGCTTCTTTTAGTCAACATGTTGGATTGGAAAGAAATGGGCAATCAGAAAGGAACAAACCAGTGACAGTCAGTAAAGTGTTTTCAGAACACCGTGCGAGTTCAAAGACTCTCATTCTCAGCCATTAGATAGCTGGAATAATTTAGGTTTTACTTAACCCAGTCCATCAGCATAATGCAGTGTGGATCAGGCTCTGCTGGTGATTAACAGAACTAATACAGGTAGAGAGAGGATGACCATAAAAAAAATATGGATGAATATGATCTTGATTGTGAAAAATTATCAGCCATTAACTTTGAACTTGGTTTTCAACTTGGTTTCTTTTTTTTTGCTGTTAATTGATAAAAATTGTGGGGTGTGGACTGTGAACTGTCTTAACCTGAATGTATCTTACAGTTGTAAAATACCCTATAGTTGCCAAACACCACATTCCAGGACTTAAATGAGAAAGACTGAGCAAGAGTAGTTATCTCACCAGGGTAGTGTCTCACAAAGAATGCAAGGATTTCATCCCAATACCTAATGGTAGTCAGGGTGTTGTTGCCTAGCTTGCAGACGTCTGTGCGTCCCTCCGTGGATATGCCTTCCCAAACCATCACTGAGTCGCTACCAAAATGGTCATGTTGAACGATGTTACAGGCAGTACAACATTCTTCACGGCTTCTCCAGACCCTCTGACACCTGTCACATGTGCTTAGGATGAACCTACTCTCGTCTGGGAAAAGCAGAAATCAATTGTGATATTCTACGGCAAATGCCACTTGGACTCCACAGTGCCAGGCAGTGAGCACAGAGCCCACTAGAAGGTAAGTTGGACCACCTGTGCAACTTCTGGAGGGTTACCTCATACTATCAGTAGTGAAACTGGTGGGGATTGTTTCATTATTGCCCTTCTAGTGCAACTATTGTTAATTGCATTAACACCAAAGCAGCTGAAACTGATTAACAACCCCATCTGCTGATTTACTGACAGATCAGTATCCCAGAAGTTTAATTGACTTGATTATACTCTGATTAGAAAGTGTTCCTTTAATTTTAACAAGTGTACTATTTTAACATTGCAGAAATGAACAACTGAAGTTGATACACAAAAGGTGGATAGACATCTGAACCCTTTCTAGCAAAACTACGAAACAAACATGGACTTTTATGAGCTTTACAGTGCAGGCTTGGAGCAGTCTAGACCAGCTTTGTCATTTCCCACAAAACTGCAAAAAACAGTAAGTCGCTGGGAGCTCACCAAAGAGTATTTGATGGAGTTTGCTGTGCTAATTTAGCTTAAGAAATAAGAAGCATTTTGAGTGTCACTTTGTGGTATTTTTGTATTGTATTATATACTAAGAGGCAGGGTTATAACAGTTTTCGATTTTACATTATAGTTTAGTTTTATTTAGTTTTTACTTTTTTTTCTCTAATTCAGTTAGTTTTAATTAGTTTTCACAGTGGTTTTTCTCATTTTTATTATTTATTTTTGGTTTCATGCTTAGTTTTAGTTAGTTTCAGTTAGTTTCAGTATTAGTTTTAGTATTTTCATACCTAATCAGGTGCAAGATTCAAGGCGCAAAAGTGACTTTTGTGTAATGACAAAAAGATACCATTTAAAGAAATATATTCAACAACCAACTGTTCACAAGACATGCTAAATTTGTGTAATATTAAGGACACACATGAACATCAGCAGGGAGAAACAATGAAAAACATGAACTCCCAAACTCAATAAATTCTACAATAAACTCCACAATAAAGTTAAGCATCAGTGCAGCAGATTAACAACAGCTACATGTGGTGTTTGACAAAAACAAACTCTTTGAAGGAGTCAAAGCTCAAATCCAGCTGCATCCTGATGTTCTCACCACCTGATGCTGCTTCTGTTTTGGAGCTAGCTTGGTTAGATGCTGCTAATTAAACTTGCAGGGTCTTTGCGGCCTCTGTACACAACCCACGGAAGTTGTCGACCTCATGTCCGCATTTATGCTTGTGTAGCTGGATTGTGTGTGTTAATTACCTTGTGGTCGTGTGCAGGTGTACTCAAAGAACCTCCATACGGGACTCTGCCGCTTTCTCGGCAGACCGCAGCCATTACTTTGCGGACCAGCACATGCGCACGCACATGCGCACGCACTCACACAGTTGTCCGATGGCGCTCCCAGCTTAAACTCAGAGAGCGGAAAAAATGATTTCATATCAATCCACAAGGCTTAAAAAAAAAAAACAAGTAAATGAAAGTCAGTTTATTGATAATTTCAGTTAGTTTTAGTTAGTTTTGTAAACTCACAATTCAGTTTTAATTAGTTATCGTTTTTTCCTTTTAATTATAGTTATTATTTATTTCAGTTAACGACAATGTTTTTTCAATTTCAGTTTTCGTTATTTCGTTCGTTTTCATTAACTATAATAACCCTGCTAAGAGGTATTGTCTAAGTCAGTGGTAAACATAACCATGGTATTGATGTAACTAAAATAGTTATCAGGGCAAGAGCATTGATTCACAAACAGTGTGAACACTTTGGTTCACTACTGGCAGAGCACTGCTGGATTTTTAGTCTTCTCTTAATGAGGAGAACTTCCACATGTAAAGAGACATGCTCAGAAGATCTTTGCATCTATCTGTAAACAAACATTCGCAGTGATGAAGATTAACAAACTGAACCTAAAAACTGAAGATGAAATAATTATACTACAAGCAAAATAGCAATAGTACTTTTTATAAAGTTAAAAGTGAAATTTTGCAAAAACATGCATATTTGTTCACAATTGTTTTTGAGAATGTTGATTAAATAGTGAAAAAATGTTAGCATTTTTACTATTGCGGTTTACATAGTCTTGTCAGTAGTAGTTTATAAAGCGATCATTGATATTAAGCAGAAGTGAGTTCAGCTTATTGATTCAGCCTTCCACAACAGACCCAGTCTCTCATGTGGCCCATTGGGAAAATTATTGGCTATCCCTGCTCTACACTGTGTCATCTCTTTGGTCAAAGGAATGTGGGTACAGTTAAAATTAATCTCTTGTTTTCTGTAGTATAATGTAGTATGGAACATGGGACATTTCATTTATCATGCAGTTATTTCCTCCCATGTTTTTTTTCTCCCTTTTCTCCTATTATTGTAGGGTCTTTACTGTACCTACAATACAAAGCGCCTTGAGGCGACTGTTTGTTGTGATATGGCGCTATATAAATAAAATTGAACTGAATTGAATTGTCCCTTGAGGGGTTCTCTAATGTAGCACTAAATATCAGAGTTATAAAATTTCAAATTCCAGAACAGCTAATACAGTGCTTTTAGCAAACTACTTGAATTGCAGTGGGAAGTCTCCACATTAATCACATTCTGATTATTTGATTTAAAAGCTACTGTACTGTTCAGATGCAAAATTACAAAAATTGTGTAATTTTTTTTTGTCAAAAAGCATTAATTGTGTGTCTTCATTTATAGAGTGCAGCCTTTATAAATGAAGGAGGACCATTCTATTTACAATACACATGCTTCCCTGCAGTATTATTATACATTATACATCTACATTGTTATGCAGATGATACCCAGCTTTCTCTATTCATAAAGCCAAATGACACACATCAGTTAGTTAACGTGTAACACCAGACGATCGCCACTGATACACCTGTGACCTGCCCTTACCTGCCGTGAACAGCTGGTTAACACAGAACATATCACAGCTGAGATGTCTGATCAAATGCACTTCAAATTACCGTAATTATGAGCACGTTTGTCCTATTGGAGAAATTCAAATGGTTTCTGAAAGGTGAGAAATTGCACATCACAACCAATGTAGAGTTATTACAGTAATTCTTGCCAGAAGTGTGCGAACAGCAGGACATTTGAAGTACATTCAGCTTCATAGGGTTAAAAAGCAGGAATACCTTAAAGACATAAAGGCCTAGATTACCTCAAATTTCTTGCTTCTAAATTTAGATAAAACATAAGTTACTGTACTTGGCTCTACTAATCTTAGAAATGTAGTGTCTAACCAGATGCTTACTCTGGATGGCATCACTTTTGCCTCCAGTAACACTGAGAGGACTCTTGGAGTCATTTTGAGCAGGATATGTCCTTCAATGCACATATTAAACAAATATGTAGGACTGCTTTCTTGGATTTGCACCATATTTCTAAAATTAGAAATATCTTGTCTCAGAGTGATGCTGAAAAGCTAATTCATGCATTTATTTTTTCTAGGTGGGCTAATTCACTATTATCAGGCTGTCTGAAAAGGTCCATGAAAAGCCTTCAGCTGATCCAAAATGCTGCAGCTAGAGTACTGACAGGGATGAAGAAAGCGCATATTTTTCCCATATTGGCTTCTCTTCATTGGATCCCTGTTAAATCTGGAATTGAATATAAAATCCTTCTTCTTACATACAAGATCTTGAATAATTAGACCCAACCTTATGTTAAAGACCTCACACTATCACATCACCCAATAGAGCACCTCGCTCTCAGACTGCTGGCTTACTTGTGGTTCCTAGGATACTTAAGAGTAGAATGGGAGGCAGAGCCTTCAGCTTTCAGGCCCCTCTTCTGTGGAATCAGCTCTCTATTTTTAAAATTAAGCTTAAAAATTTCTTTTTTGATCAAGTTTATAGTTAGGGCTGGATCTGTTAACCCTAAACCATCCTTCAGTTATGCTGCAATAGGCCTAGGCTGCTGGGTGGGTTCCTATGATGCACTTTTCATTCACCTCTTTTTACTCTGTTTATACACCACTCTGCAGTTCATTATTAATCTATGGCTCTCTTTCACAGAATGTGTTTTGACCTGTCTTTTTTTTTCATTGTTTTCCACAAAGAAAGCATGCATACATGCATTGCACTTTTCTGTTACAGTAGCAGACAGAGTTAAGTAGTGACAGTCTGCACTGGTTGTAATGGCAGAGCTCTCCAAGACAGATGACTATGGGTTGACCTGTGGAGGACACATCTACAGTACATCATCTGTCTGTAGCACCCATACCTCACTTTAATGTTACTAATAATCATATTTATTATCATTACCGTCTGAGGCCACTCTAACCACTAGCATACACACACAAGCACATGCAAGTAGAGGGAGCAGACACAGTAAGTGATATAGATTGCAGCGCTCATCACTCCCTACAGAATACAAGTTACAGCACTGGACTAAACCTCGTTAAGGAGCTCTGAGTCTCTTCATGTTTTATTTTACATCCCCTTAATCTCTTTTTCACCAAAATAAATTGATGAAATCAAGACAACAATCTAAGGTCTTGGAAAATTAGAAAATCCTCATCTCTTATTTTTAATCTGTTTTTAAAGATTTAGTTCTCGCTCTTCTCACGACAGACCAGTTGAGCATCTGCATCACTTCAGCCATGGCCCCAATCCATCTGTCAATCTCCCACTCACCTTTTCCCTCACTTGTGAACAAGATCTCAAGATACTTGAACTCCTCCACTTGGGGCAGCAGTTGTCCCTGAGCAACAGTGGACGCAATCAGGATGACAACCGTGTTTTTCCTCCTGAATCTGAAGTTCAACAAACTCTCCTTTCCAGGTCCCTGGCATAGACCTGCCTGGGGAAAATGAGGAGCGTGATCCACCTATAGTTGGAGCACACCTTCTGGTCCTCCTTCTTAAAGATGTCAACCAAGACTGCCCCACAACATCCAGAGCCTTCAG